>NW_027113054.1:232361-234866 GCF_000696795.3 Halyomorpha halys | reverse complement strand
TTTCTGATGAAAACTTTGATAACACTTTTTAGAATCTTTATTGCATTACCAATAAAGAAATGAGTCTGCCAGTCAGATCATGTTACTTGCAAATATAGTGGTAGTTTCAAAACGTTAAAAAAAAAAAAAAATAATTTTTCATTTTTCATGAAAAATCTATAACGATAAAACTAAGTAGTCTCAACATTTAGGGATCGTGTTTATATATATGTCGCATACAAAAAAAAAAAAGGTCCATTTTCATTTTTTTTTATTTATTTAATTGACAGTCTGTTTGATAAAACGTGATTTAAATCATTTTGAAATCAACGCTGCATTTAAACTAAGAAGAAATTTTACCTTAAACTAATTAAAAACTACATATTTTCAGAAAGAATCCTTTCTTTTTTTCAATATACCGTGATTTAACTCTTTTTGGAAGAAATTATCACGTGATAATCTAATACCGAAACTGTCAACTAACAATTTGATAATGGAATTCATTTGGAAATCAACACCATCTTTAAACAACGAACAAATATTAGTTTAAAATAATTACAACTATGTACTGTTTAAATATTTTTCGTTTGTCAATAACTATTTTTCAATTTATACCTCGATTTCTGATGATCTAATACTAAAACTGTTAATTTAATATTCCAAAATGGACTTTGTATAAAAATCAACGCAACATTTAGACTTGAAAAAGAAATCTTAGCTAAAAATAATTCAAATGTTAATTATTTGATTATACTTATTATATTGATTTATAATTTTGTCTATACATATCATATCTGTAATCATTTTTATTTATTTTCATTTTATTATTTTTTTTTATTACATGTTTAAATACTATTGTTATGTTATCATTTACAGTTTTCTTTTTTCTGCATATATGTGGTATGAATGAATACTAAGAACACTAATATTTATTCCCCTTAATTGTATAATTACTCTTCAATAAAAAACAAAACAAATAATAATAATTCGGAACATCAGATATAACACCTATAAATAACACCTGATTTAACTGTTTTTGGAAGAAATTCTTTTATCTTGTGATAATATAATTCTAAAACTGCGAATAAAAAATTCAAAAGACCGTATTTAAACCAGGGCCCTGTTTCATAATGAAAGCTTATTAGCTATTGTACTGGTTCATAGTACAAGTATTGAAACTAGTGTGGTAATTGCACTAATACTTACTTTTTTTTATAATAGGGAGGACTATTAGTAATATTACAGGAGTTAAAAAGAACTAAAGTACAAGTTACTATTGTACAAGTCAGTGTAATTGTATTAAGTTAAATCTACAAGACTAATAGTATTAGTTTGTACTTTATTATGAAACAGGGCACATGATGGTGAGCCCTGCTACGAGACTGCAGACGCAAGACCGTTTTTCCTATCTACATCCGTGATATTTCCTTTCCTCAGCCCCCTCTTATAATACATCAAATGCAATAAAAGGGATTGATTTCAAGATTTTTGCTATCCTCCCCCCTCCTAATATCAAAGCCTACACATCCATAGGGCTAAAATAAAAAAACGTTTAGACTAGGAAGAAGTTTTAGCTAAAAATAATTCATATATAAATTATATCGTTATTATTTATATTTATTTAGTACTATGTCAGTAAGTATCATTTACATTCTTTTCTTTATTGGTTCTATTTTTTTGTGTATAGGTATCAACACTAATACTAATACCCACACACTAGAACACTAATACCTATTGCACTTAGATATGGCAGATTGTATTATTCGTCTTCAATAAAAAATAAGTAAAATAAATGAAACATAAATAATTCAAAACTATGGATTGATAACAGGTGATAATCTAATACCAAAACTGTTAATTGAAATTTTGAAAGTGGACATAGTTCAGGAATAAACGCCTCATTTTGACTAAGAACAAATTTTAGTTATAAATAATTCAAAAACACACATAATGATTTTTTCCAATAACACGTGAGATAGCCATTTTTGGAAGATTTTTATTTTTTATCTCGCGATATTCTAATAATAAAACTTTTAATTAAAAATTTGGAAATAAGTGCCTTATTTATACAACGAAGATATTTTAGCTAAACATAATTTTTATTTTATTTTTATCTCGTTCTAGTTATTTTATTTTAGTATAATAAGTTTCATTTTTTTGTTTTTTTAATAATACTCAAATACAGAAATGAAAAATTGAAAAATTCATATTTAGGCATTTTAGAAATTTTACTTAAAAGTTTGAAATATCGTGTAAAACTTTTTGCAGCATTGTCCAAGAAATTAAAACGACAATTCATCGAGTTAATTTTTAAAAAAAATATTTAATTAAAGATAATAAAATGAAAATAATTTGGTAGCCAACGTCGCATTTAGACTAGGAAGAAAATTTAGCGAAAAATTATTAAAATTCACATATTATCTGAAAGGATTTTTCCCAATAACGTGGGTTAATTGTTTTTGGAAGATTTTTATTTTTATCTCGTAATGATCTAATACCAACATTTTAAATTAAAATTTTGAAAAT
>NW_027113054.1:230604-231950 GCF_000696795.3 Halyomorpha halys | reverse complement strand
GATATCTCGCGATATTTCAATACTAAAATTTGTAATTAAAAATTTGAAAATACACATGGTTTGGGAATAAATGCTTCATTTAGACTAAGAAGAAATTTTAGCTACAAATAATTCAAAATCACCTATTGTCCAAAAGGATTTTTCCAATAACACGTGAGTTAACTGTTTTGGGGAGATTTTTATTTTTTATCTCATAATAATCTAATACCAAATTTTTTAATTAAAATTTTGAAAATGAACTTGGTTTGGAAACAAACGTCTCATTTAGACTAGGAAGAAATTTCAGCTAAAAAAAAAATCAAAATCATATACTTTTCAAAAAGATTTTTCTCAATAAGAAGTGAATTAACTGTATTTAAATATTTTTATTTTTTATCTCGTGACAATCTATTACTAAAACTGTTAATTAAATATTTTAAAATGGACTTGGTTTGGGAATAAACTTTCTAATATTAAGAAGAAATTTTAGTTTAAAATAGTTGAAAACTACAAATTGTCTACAAAATATTGTTGCCTGTAGTACTACAAACTAACTATGGGTATTTTACAATTTTATACAAATGATTTTTCAACTACTTAAATAAGATAAGATAAGAGTAATATAAAATCAACAGAACAACATGACTATGTTATTAAGAGGAAAGGGTCAAAGGGTTTTACTGATTTATTCAAAAACATTTTTTTCTCATCTGAAGAGGTTTATATATATATTAAAAAAAATAAAATATATCATATACTGAAGAGGTTTGGAAGTAGTTCTACTGATAAGAAGTAAGTAGTTGAGCTTCTCACCAGTGCCAGGTGTCAACTCAAAGGGATGAGTGAGCCCATAGACCGCGGTGCTCTTGGGGTAGTGAGTGCTCGATGTGATTTGTGAGTGAGAGTGTGAGTGAGTGACTAAGGCGAAAAGATAGAAAAGACACAAAAAGGTCAGGTGCCCGGCCGAGACTGAAACACCCGCCGAACAAGGTGACCAACCCCCGTGGCGGGAAATTCCCTACCCGGGTATTGATTCCCGCTATATTCCCTCAACTTTTCCCTACAAAAAGCCACCTAGAAAATCTCTACATTAGCTAGCAACTAAATATCTAAGATTCCAAGTAACTATAAATAAATAGTACTCGTTTAATAAAGTCAGTTGTCTCGAAGAAAGACATTTTTCTTTCTTCCTCTTCACTTATAAATCCACGAATATTAGTACGTTCTGAAAACTAGAAAATAGCTTTTTAATAAATAACGATATCGCAGTCCAGGCATGAAGAAGACCAATTGGTATGTCGTGTCATATTGTTAAACTGTAATAAGTAGTTTATATATAATCGTTTCACTATTTTGAGACTGGTTTG
>NW_027113054.1:227307-227874 GCF_000696795.3 Halyomorpha halys | reverse complement strand
TGATTTTATGAGGCCTGTTCATGAACTGGTAGGGAGAGTTATTGTAGGACATGGTATAGTTTCAGCCTTAATCCTAACTTTCACCTATAATTTATATAAGGAAGATTAAAGGATGAAATAGAGTAGTGTTCTATTCTATTCTAGCAAACCTGAGTGTCGTTTCTCTGCCTTCATTTCTTTTATTATTATTGTCCGACTTCACATAATTATATATGTATATATATTCACTCATATAATAAATTTTTATAGTTGTTGTTGTTCTTGTCTGGGGCTTTAGAGCGTAAAATCCTGAGGTCATACCTCCTCCCTGCGATTGGAACGGTTTGATGTGATCCATGGTTTAATGTTTTTTTTAATAGTTTTTAATTTGCTTGGCTGGCTATCATTCCACATGGCTTCATCGGAAGACTTATTTCTTGGGGTGTCAGAATGGCCGCACCTTGACCTGGAAGAGCAAGTGCTTGTTTAGCTGCAATGTCCGCCAGTTCATTTCCAGCGATCCCCACGTGACCCGGCACCCATATAAAGAAAACAGTTTTTCCCAAGTTTTCGAGCATGTTGGTATAA
>NW_027113054.1:225824-226538 GCF_000696795.3 Halyomorpha halys | reverse complement strand
AAAGATGATTTTAAACTATATAAAATTTCAATGGTTGGATAAAAGTTTATTGAATGAATAATCGAATAAGTTTTGTTGAAGTTGTAAAATATTTTTCTTTAATTAAAATGATTCTGAGAAGAAATGAGAAAAATTATTTTACCTTCGTAATAAACGCTTTAATTTAAGTTTAATATATAATAATTTCGGTATAAAAGCTATGAAGAAGGATTTTCGTTTTGAAATAATTATGAATCAGTAATTAGCAACTTTGAAGCCAGATATTAACAAGTAGATAGAAGAACCTTTGATAAATAAAATACTGGATACAATTAGAAACGTAAAGAGATCAAAACATATACAATATTTTTCTCTAAATATTAAGTCTTTTATTTAGCAAAGGTTATATATTTAATGCAAAAGTTGTCTGAGTAAATCCTATATCTTTTCTGAATAATAATAATATAATAGACTTTGTATAGTTTAATATTACTTTTATTAATAATAAATACAATAAGTGTAGAATCATATAATATTCTAAAAAATATTATAAGGTATGCCACGGGTTATAATTAGAGATGAGAGATGCGAGCACGTATTTTTAGAACTAAGGGGGTTTGCAGGTGCCTATTTTTAGATTGTAGGGGTGAGAATAGGCATCAAACAAACTTGAGCATTAGTGTGTTAAAGATTTATACAAATAAATTTTAACCAAGAATGGAAATATAATCAAAA
>NW_027113054.1:222416-225350 GCF_000696795.3 Halyomorpha halys | reverse complement strand
TATAAATATGATAAATAATATTAACATTAAATTATTCTACTATAAAAAAAACTTTAATATCTAGTTTAATAATTAATAATTAACTAACATTTTAGTTACAAGGGGAATGATAACCGTTAGTAGTGTTTTGACCTCAAATTAAAACAACATTAAAAATGTCATAATCACTGGAAAGAAAAATAGATTTCCAATTATAAAAACATTTCAGAAAATAGCACTAATGAAAAACGAAAAAAATAAAGATTTCAAAAATTGGGCTTATATTCCAATTTGACAGTTTGAAATAAATATATATAAAAATAATAAATAAAAAATTACTTTAATTAAGATGACATATGTTCACAAATTAATAGTAAGGTAAGGGAAAAATAAGAATAATAACTAAGAAATTTGGCTTAGTCCCAAAACGTTTTAGATTCGTAAATTGTTATAAATTAGTGAAGTAGATGTATATATAGTTAAATATTAAATTATTTTTATGTAAATGAGTAAAATTTTTTTTATTAAAATGCAATGCAATATTTCTTAATTTTAAAACTGTTTATTACAAATATTTTTAATTTAAAACATGACAATGGGCAGAATAGCCCGAAACACTCTTTGGATGAAATAATAAATAAATAAGTATAAATTATAAGAAGTATAAATTCCTTAAAAGAAACAAAAAATAGTTTTAACAACAAAGAAAACCCTTCTGGAACTTATGTTGTAGTATTACAACCTATTATTTATATTTAGAGGTTTTATAAAGTTTTTATTCAGGAATGAAAACTTTTTATGATCGAACTATGCAGTCTCAAGATTATAAAACTATTCACAAACATTTGAAGTTAATGTATTCAATAATTTTTTTTAAATTAATTTTGATGAGAACAGAATAACTTCCATCTATTTTGCTCCTATATATTAATCCAAAAATAATTCATCATTATAACGATTATAAAAGTTTAAGTAGTTGAGATTAAATTGTATACAGTTTATTAATGAAGAACGTACTACCTTTAAAAACTAATTATTTAAAAGCTACTAAAACAGTTTTTAATTTATATTTTGATTTTCTCAATCTCAAATTAATAAAACAAACATTAAAATTATTGTTTAAAATAATAATATCAAATAGGAGTGGAGATTATAACAGAGTCACAACTTTGTTCATTATGTCTCGTTCAAAGAATGTGTGAAAAAGAATTCCTATAGCAAGAGAAGGTTGTGAGGTCGAGACGTAGAAGAATTGCTGAAAGCATTAGTAATTGAATGAGGTAGTATGGCATTGTCTAGTGAGAGGCAAAGGAGCCGACAGCCAGCCCTAAATATCAGATGATAGATAAGGAAAGTGTTGTGGAGACAGTAGCTGTTACTTGCCTACAACACTAGAAAGCAGCCACATCTATTTTCCTACATATTATTTTCTCAGGCTATTATAGACTTACGTTGCAAACATCTCGCCAAAAAATAAAATTTAAAGAAAAGTAGCTTGCTGAAACTGAGTCGCTTTCAATCAAAAGTACTAAGAGTTATCAGTTCTACTTCTCTTGCACATTAGTAACAACATATTTGAGAATGGACAAAATACTTCATGCTTACAAACAACTATCAAATAACTACTCAGGTGTTTCAACGACAAACTTAATGCACACCTAACAGCCAAGTGTAAACGCCCTCAAAGTGAACTGTCACAACTTATAAGTTTGTAGCAACACCGCTATCTGCTGTTTATTTTTCTTCCTTTCGTAAGGACCAACAACAAGTTCCTGTAAGATTTTCTATCTCTTCCTCAACTGTAAGTTAGTTCCCTACGTAGTGCAGTTTACTTCCTGCAATAACCTACAGCTAGTTCCTGTAGGACTTGTCATCACCTTCACAACCGTAGGTTGATTCCCTATGGAGCGAAGTTTCCATCCTGGCTAGTTTCCGTTAAACAAGGCCGTCGAGCCCTTGTGGTATAGAGTACCTTACATGTTCAATTATAGTCAGAATCATCTAATTTAACACAACCATAGTTCATGCCTACCCTCTTTGAGGAAAGAAGAGTCAAAGTGGCCTGACACAAAACAAATATGAGCATTAGACAGTTGCTCTTCATATCGGCTTAAAAATATATTTTGATAGCTCAAGTGCTTCGACCTAGTGAAATAATTGAAAATAAGGTTTCCAAAAAGCATCAAGCTTTTCTTTCAAAAGTATAAAAAAAAAAAAAAAGGGGGGGGCATTGTACGAACCGAAAAAAAATCAGTATCTCATTTTTCAAGATTTTGTGGGTTAGGTCAGTTTTGATCCCAATTGGTTTGTTCCAACCACCTTTTAAGTGTTGCCAAACTGGTAACAGCATGCTCAATACGGTTTTCACAATATAAAATGAGTAGCCCTTATCGGGTTTTTACACATTAAAATCAGTAACTTATATACTGTATAATAATAATAAACAATAAAACTAAGAATTTAAAAAAATTTGGTGCACCGCATCACATTAATAATTATTTTTCTAAGGTACTTACATTCCCAAGTTTCGTGAAAATTGATGGACTCGAGCTAAAGGTAACGCTATTTTTGTGATGTTCAAAAGGAAAAAAATTAAAAAACAGAAGACACAAAATTTTTAATTTTCTGGGACTATAAAAGTTTTAGGATTCCTCGAGATGGGAATAAGAAATATAAATTGTTTTCCTGGTAAAAATACAACAGTTTACCAAAGATAACGAAGCAGTCATGCGATCGAGAAAGGTCATGGCATTTCCTGTTCGATTCGGACTTATCTATTTTTCTCCTTTAGTTATTCATCAAATTCTTTAATATTTTGTATTTAGAACTTTTACATTATTGCTAACTATAATAACTGTTTATTGTTTTTTAAATAAACAAAATTAAAAGAACTATTTAATAATAGGACTATTTCAATGAAGAAAAGATCTATCTGGTATTAAAAAGCATTTAATT
>NW_027113054.1:217008-221746 GCF_000696795.3 Halyomorpha halys | reverse complement strand
TTCCCAAGTTTCGTGAAAATTGATGGACTCGTGCTAAAGTTAACGCTATTTTTGTAATGTTCAAAAAGAAAAAAATTAAAAAACAGAAGACACAAATTTTTTTATTTTCTGGGGCTATAAAGTTTTAGGAATCCTCGAGATGGGAATAAGAAATATAATTTTTTTTCCTGGTAATAATACAACAGTTTACCAAAGATAACGAAGCAGTCATGCGATCGAGAAAGGTCATGGCATTTCCTGTTCGATTCGGACTTATCTATTTTTCTCCTTTATTCATCAAATTCTTTAATATTTTGTATTTAGACCTTTTACATTATTGCTAACTATAATAACTGTTTATTGTTTTTTAAATAAACAAAATTAAAAGAACTATTTAATAATAGGACTATTTCTATGAAGAAAAGATCTATCTGGTATTAAAAAGCATTTAATTTCTCATAGCTGCTCCAAGTTTCATCGAAATCTCGTTTGAGCCGTTTTCGATAAGAACGAAAAAATGTGAAAAATCGATTCAATATTCTATATATTCTAGTGGAACTTCCTGTTGGTCAATTTTAGCGAAACGTTGCTGTCACTTTCCAGATATATGTAATTTTAGTTTCTTAAAACTTTTCGTTTTTGATCTAAAATGTTCACAAACAGACATACAGACTATTTTACGAAAATATTTTTTTTGGACTCAGGTGACCTCAAAACTCGAAATTTTACACAATCGCAATACTTTCCATTGCTATATCTGCTATATAAAAAACAATATTTTTTTTTTGGTACTTTATGCGCTGGTATACCGTTCATCCGGCTGTGATGTGACTTTTTACTAAATGTTCAGGATTTTCCCAGGAAGGTTATAGGCCATTCCGATTTTTTCGAAAAAAAAAGTTATCAACAAAAATAAGAATTTTTGGTACGTAGTTCAAAAATTATACATTTTTCCATGACTACTATATGCCTATCGATTTGTCTTTTTCTCAAAAATAAGAAAAAAATATTACTGATTCTATTAAATGATCTTTTATTCACTAAAAATTAAAAACAACATAATGAGGTGTAGATAGTTTTGACCGTAGATTAATGATTGGAGAAGTTTGTCGGGGGGGGTTGCGGTCAGCAAAGAACAAGATAAATAGGGGCCAACGATGTGATAACAACCATGTACATACACGTCACAACACCAGTGTTGTATAGCCCTGATGAAGACCTGAAACTCAGGTCGAAACGTCGTCAGAAAATAAATAAATATGGTTTTGTTTATTTAAGTTGGTCTTTTCTGACCGCACCCCCCGATAAACTTCTCCAATAATTAAAAGCAACATAATGAGGATTTCAGTAAAGTAGGTAAAAAGAAAATTGTTTTATGAAAAAGCAAATCTTATTCGTTTATAGTGTAGTCTGAAACCTTTTTTCAAGAAACAACATTTTTCAAAGAAATTAAATATTTTTCACCGTGATTTATTTGGTATGATGTAATGGAGAAGAATTAGAAGTAGTAACAGACTTCGCATACCCGGGTACAGTGATAGACGGATCTGGGAAGGTAGACGCAGGAATATCTAACTGGATTAACAAGGCAAATGCAGTTTACAACCAGATATGTAACACCGTTGTAGGGAAGAGAGAAGTAGGCAAAGATGTCAAGCTAAGCATCTTCAAGACAATGAATCTGTCTATACTTTTGTATGGAGCAGAGTTTGATATTAACAGACCGACAGAAGAGCAGAATCACCTCTGCCGAAATAAAATTTATGTAAAGGACGATTGAAAACAATGAGGGGCCGTTATTTCTATTTTTTTATCATATATTTTTATAATATAACGTTATTTTATCATTCATTCCATGATGAACTTTCAGCGTAGTTAAGTTACCTATCAACGTTTAAAATAGCACCGTCTCACCATCTCACTGTTTGATTAACGCACACCGAAGTAACTGGAATAGGGATCTCTTCAACTAAATGCAAATTTTAATTGATTGAGGATAGGTGCCGTTGGGTGTTCCCTACCCTCCTCTGGAACATACTCTGCTCCTGAATATTCTTACAATTAGATGCTTTGCAGCGAAAATGAGGCATTTCACATTTTACTTGTTTTCAAAAAAACTTTAAAAAAAAAAAATCAAAATTCAAGGTCCCAACTCAGTCGGAAGACTCCTTTTTTGATACATTTTTTGATGATTATTTTTATTATCAGTAGGAGGGTGGGGATAGAAGAGGAAGCAAGTTTAGTTACTTAGTAGGTTTGGGTGGTAAGGAAGTTCATTATACCAGGATTGATATCTGGTTCTGGGTAGAATCACAATTGTAAAAGACAATCATTTAGAAGAAAACTCATATTTTGTTATCTCAATATCTGTAATTGTTTTCAGCATTTCGTTTAAGTTGTTGATAATTATTATTTCAACAACGAAAATCCTTCTTAGTAATCTTTATTCCAAAATTATAATAATGATAATAATTTATTTATTTGTTTATGGGGCAACCCATATAAACATAACCTTTATAGATAACACTGTTTTTTTTTGGTTTTTTTTAAAGTTAAAGATTACTTATATAAACTAACAACAAACAATATATCGAAGCTGGGCCATCTACATTCGTCCGGATAACTAAAACCTCACTTCATATTTAATAATGCTTAAAAAAACGATATTGTGACGATAGGTATCCAGCTCTAAGCAACATGTTTTGTGTTATATAGATAAAAAGAAGTTTAACATCCAATCTTGGGGGTACAGACAGAAATGTATACAACTGATTTTGGTAAATATTGCTTAGTTTCGGCATGTATCGGATTTGGTTCTCATGATACGCGGAGCAGTTGGTCAAAAAATGAAAACGATCTGGACAAAGCTTGTGTGGGTCCAAAGTATATTTTTGTGGACCAACACTAAGAGCAATTGCATATTTACCGGAGAGTCGTAGTTGGGCCTATTATTCTCAAATAAGCTATGGGGCAGCTAATCTTTAGGTAGCTTTGAAGAGCATCCGTTTTAATGAAGACCCTACCATGCAACGGGTTATAGGTCGATTCTCGTAATAACAAGAGGTCTTTATCTTCGACAAATTCCCTATATCTATTTAACATCTCCCACATTCGAATTCCGACGCTTACCAGATCATTGAATAGTATCGGGTCAAACATCCCGAAGCTCTCCAATATTTTTCTTATCTTCGTTACTCAATTACATTGCCAACTCAACCGGTTGTTACTGTCCATCTACAGTAGGTTTAAATAACATTGTTTCACGAAGCGAGTACACATAACTCATGTTAAGTATTTATCATTAGCCAGGACAGAATTTGCTAAAACGCGATATCCCACGGGAATGGGTGCCACTTCAAGTCTTACCATAAAATGTGGGATGTTTCGTCACGAAGTAGTGCAGTAGTAGCTTGTAATATTTCGAAATTATTATATTTTACACTTAAATCGAAAGGTTAGTAACAAAAAAATAAAGTAATTTTTAATTTAAGGAAAATATTTTACAACCTCAACAAAATCATTCGAATAAACTTTTATCCAACCGATGTTTTGCCCGATCGAAATTTTAGTTTACAGCCAATGGCTAAAAATGTATCCGATTTTTCAATTGGATGAAATTTGGGTGATTTTAAATGTACTTTAATTCATGGTTTAGTTGTACAAATCTTTAACCGACTAATGTTGGTGAATGCCTGTTCTTATCCTTACAACCAAAAAATAGTTCTAAAAATACATGCTCCCACCTCTCTAAGCAAAACATAACCCGTGGCACACCTTACAATATTTTTTATTTCATTTTTTAAGAATATTATATTTATTTATAAAGAAAATAAATAAGAAATAAGCTACAATAGGATAATGATCCCTTCTTTTTTTTCTCCTGGATAGGTAGGAAAAGAAGGATAGTTTTCACAAAAAATTTACAAAAAATATACACTGTATAAAAAAAATAAATTAATTTTTGTAAAATTTAAGAACAAGTCACAAACATTCATTGTTTTTTCTTATCTTCAATTTACGTTCAAAGATTATCATGATAACGCTCTTATTCCTTAGGTAGTAATATTCTCTGCTTTACGGTGATATTTCCATTAAATGTTATGTTTTTCTAGTTCCGAAAAATTCCTTGATTATTCCAGATTTTCCAGGCGCGGCACACATTTGCAACTCTAAAATTATCAAACATAGACCACTTTAGTACCTGTCGCTTAACGTGATACCTTTTTTTAATTCAAGAGAGCGCTGCTATCCGTTCTTCTCGAGGAAGCGTGCCTAAGAATTAATTTCAGAGAGAGGGCGGTTAGGGACGAGCACACAGAAGCTCACATATTACATACTAAGTATTTAGGCAAACCTTATTGCAAACACCATCATCACCTCCTCGCTATATGGAGTATGGCTTATTGACAATAATATCGGCTTGTTAATTACGACATGTAAACATCCCAATGTAAATATTGTAACACGAATACTAAATAGTCCAGGGCCTTCGACTTGTCCGATAGCTGAGTGTCCTAACCCTATGGTGAGAATGATAATTCTCACACAATTTCAACAGCTGTCACGAAATGAGAATATGATATCTCTCAAATCAGTGAAAAGTATTTCAACTATACTTATCAACTCATCCGGCGTAAAACTCTCACAGAAATTACAGGACAAGGCAACCAAGAAATTCCCGATGAAGAGGAAAAAATTTGTCAGCAAATTTATTATGTGTATACCGGTGAAACTCTGAAATTATTGGTGAAAGAATGTA
>NW_027113054.1:215357-216603 GCF_000696795.3 Halyomorpha halys | reverse complement strand
ATCTAGTTCTGGCCAAATCGGCAACATATGGAACATTGAGGTCCTGATGGATGACTTGATTTGTGACAAAGTAAGGAGCATTAAGGATTTTGGACTGTAAGGAGAATTCGGGAGGAATTTGATGGTTTAGTGGAGCCCCGAAGCTCAATCCTGTATGTCCAGATAGGCCTTATAATGTAGATCAGTCTTCTGTAATAGATTGGCAATTTAGACCGTTTGTCTAGTGAATGTAATAATATTTTTAAAAGAAAAATACTTAAAGGCATTTATGTATCAGAAAACGTTAATTTTAAATCAAAAACGAGATTTATAAAGTAACATGCAGAGATCTTATATAAAATGAATTTATGATGAATATAGTTAAATTTTACTAATATAGTTAAATTTTTAAAAGCTAAATTGCTGCTGGAAATAGATCCTATTTTTCCATTGTAAGGCTAATCAAAAGCAAACTTGTTAGCCGTACCACCAAGTTCAACCTATACAAAACGTTGATAAGGCCAGTTGTCACATACGGTGGAGAAACTTGGACGCTAAGCAATAAAACCATTAACCTGCTAGACAGGTTTGAAAGAGTAATTCATAAGAGAATCTTAGGGCCCGTATGCGAGAATGGTAATTGGCGAAGAAGGAAAAATGGTGAATTTTTTGGGTTCTATAAGGAATGTAGCATCTCCTCGTACATAAGGATATAGAGGTTTAAATGGCTTGGCCATGTAATGAGGATGAGCGAGGAAAGAGTGGCTCAAAAACTGTACAGTTATGTTCCGGATGGTGTGCGGCAACGTGGTAGGCCGAAGGGCCGATGGAGGGATGCTGTGAGGCGGGATCTGCGACAACTGAGGATCCCAGTTACCCTTGAAGATAGAGAAAGATGGTTGGCGGCCGTTGAGCAGGCCAAGGGCAGCTTCATGCGCCTGTTGTGCCAGTAAAAGAAGAAGAAGATAGTTAAATTTTAGATAGTTATATTGTAAAACAAAAATGTATAGGATCTGTAATAGACAAAATAGACAAAAAAACACGTGTGTGGGTTTCGGCGCTTTGCGCCGAAACGCGCCTGACGTGACAACTTTACGCAAAATATTGGAATAGTAATATTAATAAAATAGACACACAATATTTGAATCAAGATATTTATTTTCCTTTACAAATGATATTTATATTTAACAATTAATTTCCATTATTCTGTTCATAATCGGACGATGGTACGAGAAATATGAGATGAGTGGCATCAATTCGGCTGTAA
>NW_027113054.1:207697-215127 GCF_000696795.3 Halyomorpha halys | reverse complement strand
ATTACCCCCACCACCGCACTCTCCGTTACGCTACACTTTTGCCTACATGACTTCCAGTATCTATAACCTCAATTACCCCCACTACTATACTACTAAGCCACGCCCATTCTATTTCTGTTACGCTACACTTTTGCCTACATGACTCCCTGCAATCTAATTTATAAGACGTTGTCACGTCAAAAATGAAGTGTAAAATGAAATTATAATATACCCAACCTGATTGTTGAGGTAGGTTAAATAATATTGTGAATAAAAAATTGTGAAGGATAAAAATTATTAATAAATTCTATAGAGACAAACAAGTAAATTAAAACATAGTGTCGGATTTACACATCCAATTTTGTAAATTTATTCAATTTCATTTTGGTGCTCACTTCGATGTGAAATCAAGAGAATGTGAATCACATGTTCCAACCGACAGCCTGGTCACTTGTTTGACCACCAACGACGCCTTTCTTATGCTGGCCAGCGTTCGTCGGAAGAACCACTGGAACGTTCAAATTTACACCACAACCTCATAGAAATCTAGAATAAGGCGTGAGGAGAAGGCGGCGGCACCCTTGGACCAGACACATCAGCCATTACCACAGGATAGTGAGCAACAAACATTCTCTCTCCTTTACATGCCTCTTCGGGGACTAACCTTTGTATTGTTATAAATTACATATATGATTACATCCAATGGTCCCTACATCTCACAACTCATTTAATAAAACTATAAACAAGTAATAAAGGGCTCCCAGTCGTAATATACGCATTGGGCAGTAAAGAAATATGTTTTTTGGTTATATTCATATATACAAATAGTGGTTGTATTTTATAGGTTCATTTTAACCGTGTTAAACTGACTTGGGCATAATACTCAGCAAAGTTTAATAAACCTATGTGAAACTGTGATATTAAAATTAATAAATAGTGGGAGATGATAAGTAGCAGAGTTGGGCAACAATTATTCTATTGACAAGAGACGAATAATTTTTTATTCGAAGTTTTTATTCGATTGACGAGAGACGAATAAATTTTTATTCGAATAAAAATACGACTAAACAATCCGAATACTTTTTTATTCGATTTAAAATACTATTTTAATCGAATAAAAAATTAGTCGAATGAAAAATTATTCCAATAAAAAATTAGTCGAATAAAAATTTGATTTCTTTTTTTTAAATTCACTTATTTTTTTAACCACCTTCAATTTCTAATGTATCAAAGTCCTATTTCACATACTCAGACGAGCACAAAACGAAAATGCTATCGATTTTATGATCCCATATCGATTTATTTTAATTTTTTTTATTTTTAACACATAGGGGGCAATTTTAAGGTTTTCGGATATGCAGAATATGAAAATGCTATCGATTTTAACATTCCTAACATGTCAGGGTCGTTTTATACGTTTTGAGGAATGCAGAATATGAAAATGATATCGATTTTAAGATCTCTTATCGATTTATTTTTACTTTTCCGATTTCTAACATGTTAGGGCCTCTTTACCCTAACATATGTTAGAAATCAGAAAAGTTAAAATTAATCTATACGCGATCATAAAATATACCTATGTATAGCTGTAAGACAAAAAATGTCGTCTTTATACAAATAAGTATTCGGATTGTTAATCATTTAATTTTTTCGAATAAGAGATTATTTTTCTATAAAATGGACGAATATAAAAGTATTCAAATGGTTATTCGAATTGTTTTGCCGGAATAATTGATTATACGTGTTAAATAATGACGGATAAAAAAGTAATCGGATGGTTAATCATATGTTTTGTACGTATAATTTATTATTCCAGCATTCACAGTGTGCACTTTTAGTACAAGAGCCCAAGAGGAGAAAAAAGGCAGTTATCTCACCCTAATTTTTTATTACTTTAATGAAAGCTATGTATAATTGATAGTCAAAACTGATGAGTCTAAAAAAAAAATTTAATTTTTATTTAAAGAAAAGCAAATTTGCTAAAATGTGAGCCCTAATTGAGTTATTTACGTTAAATAGTTTTCCAGATATAGCTTTTTAAAAAGCAACATTTCATAAAAAATTTGTATGGGATGTACTGCATGATCAGTAGTTAGTGAAAACCAAAAAACCATTTGACGTACAGATGTCTATTAGCATTCAAATTAAAGCTAATTTAATGAGCTATAAAGTAGTTTCTGATGTTTATCTTCGTAGAAGTAATAGTTTACATGAAATTTGCTAAAATAAATTGATTTATAGTTGTTAGGACAAATTTTCATTTGCCAGATTTATATTCATTTGTAAATATCATAAAAACTACTACCTCTACGAAGATAAGTGTCATAAACTACTTTATAAAAATCTACTGAAAGATTAGTAGTTTAATAAAGTAATTAAGTAACGAGAATTACTGTTGGAAACTTGAATTCGAAATTTTGCACGATCGCAAAACTTTCACTTACACTATACTCCTTACATCGGTAATTGAAAGTAAAAGTACACGAGAATGAGAGTGGCAATATCACTGAGTAAAAGTGTTCTCATTGGATTAGGCAGTATTTCGCCAAGGGCGAGCAGACCTCAAGTCCATTCGGAAACATTAGGTAAAAGAAAGATATATAATTCCGCATTTCAAGAAATACCTCCATTATTTTATTGCTATGGCATAAAATTCAATCATTACTGTTTAAATTTTTACTAGCTATAACCACAATAAATTATTGAAAATCGAGCATAAACTTCATAATTGTACATTGTAATTGTACATACAATACACACAATAAATAGCACAAAAATATAGGTGAAGAAGAGGTTTGCTATGAGAGCATCAGCCTTCTGGGATGCTGGCAAAAATATTAAGGATCTCTTCTATGATTGTTGCCTTCTTTGATTTGTTTTCAACAAACATACTTAGATAATTAAAATGGCAAACTATAAGTTATAATAGGAAGAATGGAATTTAAAAAAGGTCCTTTTTCTTTGCTCCCCGAGTATTAGAGAAGTATATGACCTATAATTACGCTCATTGAATCACCAATTACTTTAATTTGGTGTAGCATACTTAAATAAACATATCAATATAGATTATTCAAGTATATTTCACTCAGTTTAACTGATAAGATACCACCTATTAGTAATCCATAAAGATGAAATAAGAAGTTGAGTAATGAAATTGAATTAATGATTGATTGAACTAAATATACAGGAGATAAATAGGGGGAGAATATTAAACTCAGATAAGCATTTACAAAATACTCAATCTACTCAGAATAGGATCATAAATGGCAGGATAGAGATAAACTTAAAAAATATTCTCTTACGAACTTATTGTTATGACATATTTATATTAATTCCAAATGATTGAATCATACGATCCATTGAGGGCAAAACTGGTGTGAGCCTGTACTCACCAGAATCCATTTTCATTAAAAAGTAATTTATTAATTATAGAGTAGTTTAACTTCAAATATCTCTTAAGCAGTTAAATTTTTGTGACTGATTAGTTTTAACAGGGGAAGCCTCACTTAAAGCTTTACTTCCCCCTGAAATGTAAATATCTCAAATGTCCAGTTTTGACTAACACCACTTTATCAATCAATGGCTCACATAATAGGAATAAAAAACGCAGGTAAATGAAAAATATTATTGTTAAGACGACAGCTCAGTCACCTAGTCACATACATTCTATCTTCCATCAAATATGGTGCTAGGTTTTTATTTTTAACTTGTATGTGAAGGTACATCAAATCCATGTTTCCAACCACATCAGCCCGAAAACTGCAAAAACTTCACCTTTTTTCAATTTTTGAGTATGAAAGTTGTTTTTATTGACAAAGACTATAGTACAAGTTTTTAATTAATTTTTCTCCGATATGAAACCAAATTAGAATTTGTAGACTAAATAATCTCTGAGATCCATCTTAGTAGGTCCACACTTTGAATTTTGAAATTTATTTTTTAAAACCCATGAAGCACTAGAAATCGAAAGGTTCACCAATGTAAAAAATTAGTACACAAAATTATATAGAATATGCACTATTTTAAGATACACGGTAAAGCAGTAATAAAAAGTAATTAAAATAAGTGGAGCCTTATTAGAGTCATATATAAGACATAGTTTCTTTAAAATAGTAAGTTTTATATCTTTAATACCAGATAAAAGTAATGTTCTTACCTTGAAACAGTAAACCTTTCTCAAGCAACTTACCTGTATCACAGCTAAGAAAATCCATAGGTATCCATAAAAGGACCTATGTCTCAACAAGTTCAACTCATCCACAATAAAAATAAATATTTGAGTTCCTTTTTTTTTCTATATATTACTTTTCAATTTGTGTCATTAATGCACTGCCAAAGAACATGCATCAAGCTAATACTAGAAGGACTAATGTTTTTAGAAGTATTTTGAAAATTCAATTTTAATAACCTTTCAGTGCAATCATTAATTTATTTTCCTATCATTATATGACAAAAAATTACCTTTATTAGAATTTAATAATTCTAATTAAAGGTATATATATATATATCACAACCATAACTTTTGTCAAACACAAGTTGTAATATTGATATTAATCACTGTAGTAGCTCATCTCTACTTATTAAAAACTTCATTTTTTTTTTTAATATATTTTTTAAACAATCAAGAAGGTTAATATATCGCTGCTTTAGAAGAATATTGATGCAACAGTAAAACTGACTTTATTGAGTAGGCAGGTTGTGATAAGTGAATTATCAATATTTTTTAGCCCTGTAATTAAGATAACTTTTGCCTTAAAAATATGAAATAAATTCATAACAATAAAAAATTTAAATCACACATCAGCACACCAACACAATAAGTCGATTTTACAATTGCTTTATAATACTTCTGGAGGAGTAGTGATATAAACTAAGTTTAAGGAAAAATAATTAAACTTTTTGATATTAATGTATTTTACGATTTTGCCATACATTCCTTGCAAGTGATAAACCTTAATACTAGTATAAACAGGCACTGCTAAAAATCAATTTGAAATTTGCAACTATGTACATAATCTAAAGTTAAAAACAATAAGTGTAAATCTATTTTTATATATATTTATAATCTATAAAACACTTCTGTACATTTCAGTCATTTATGATACATAATATTTACAAATAACTATCATATAATTATATAAGTCTATCAATCATATTACACATTATGCCTTAAAAAAAAATGGAAGGAAAACAAAGGGGGGGAGGAATACATTGACACATAACCACATTTACCTCTTTAAAAACAACTAGATAATAACTGAAAAGAGCCCTTTTTTGAAATACAGGCTTATCGATGAATAGGCGACTAACTGTCAACAATTAAAAAAGCTTAGAAAAAATTAATACAAATAATCAACTATTTATCACTAGATGTTTTAAAATAAATATATAAATCACTTTATTTAGCTTTTAGGAATAATAAAAAATGTAATAAAAAGAAATACTATTTTTCAAAGAAACATAAACAAAATAATAATAAATGCATTTATTAAATATGTAATCGCAGGTATTATTAATACCAGAAGGATTATTTCATTATATACAACAATACTGATAAAGTTTATAAAAAATTTGTATTTCTTTTTTTTTTATTTTTCATGTTTTTTTTTTACAAGAATTAGGCACGAATTCCTCAAAGTGGACTAAAATAATAATGGATATTCATTTGAAACAAAAACCCCATGAGTATAAGTAAACCATTTTTACTAATCCATATAAATAGCATTTTAATAAAAAACAAATTAATATCACATTGAGTTAACATAGAGAAGAAACATATAAAACAGAAATTGTAATAAATTTAAAATAACGAAGTAACCTTCATTATTACTATGTAATACTAATGCCTGGTTACAGAGGTATAGTAATTTCTTAAAATAATCATATCATTTTTTAAAGAATATAAACAAGTAAATACATAAAATAAAATTTTAAAAAATGAATCGATATATTAATATGCTCAGCATACAATAATATCTTAGGCCTACAGCAGTAATATAAAAATATAGTCTTGCAACATCACTTTTAGCGTTGTTTCTAGTACACACATCACTCTTCAAAAACCTTTTGATTAATATTATTAAAACATCAGCGAATGGAAAAACTAAAAATAAATTAAATCAAAGCTAGATTCAGAAAATGGCTTAGTCCTTTCAAAAGTCTGGTTACAGTTTTTTTTTCTTATATATTATCAATTTTCTAAAAAACTCAACAGTAAAATATAAAATGTAGATACAAATATTGTTAAGAGTACTTTTTTTTTTACCAATTATTGTAAAGTGGCATTAGATGTATAATACAATATTTCATAGCGTTTAAAACAAAAATAGTTTATAACATACAGTTGAACCCTTGTTGAATTCCTGTTTAATTTTTTTTTTTTCAGGAGCTATCAATTTTAATAGAAAAAAACTTTCAGTAAATATAGTAAAATTCATGAATTGAACGATATCCAATAGCACTTGAAAATTAAGTGAATCCTAGAATTTTATTTTTCAGAATAAAATTAGACAATACTTTAAAATAGCTCAAATGGTAGATAAACAAATTTTTTGAAGCAGCACATTACACAAAAAATAAACTAATTTGCATTTACTTATTTATTTTTTTTTTAAAATAATATTACACACCAATATTCGTTTGTTTTTCTTCTATCTAAAAGATGACTTCTAAAAATTTAACTTTAGTCATTTTTAGAATGTATAGCTATTTTATTAATGTAATTAGGATGAGTGATCAGTAATAAGGATTACTGTATAGTTTTTATTCCTGTACATAACTTTATTCAATAAAGATTCAACTGTATTTCACTATTAAGACTGACAAGCCACATTTTATCAATTATAAGGATTTTCTTAGTACATATGAGGTCAGATATCAATTTAAATATTTTATGAAAAGAAAAACAAACATAAATAAAATTAGAAAAAATTCCTAAGGCACCAGTAAATTTAATGGAGCATACGAGGAATCGAAAAGAACTAATTATATAAATACTTGCCAATTTATTGTAAATCTATTTCATTATTGCTTTTTTTTTTTTAATCTCGAAGATAAAAATGAAAACCAAAAATTGATATAAAATAAATACTGTACAGGATTTCATCCGTAAATATATAAATATTTTTAATACTTTTGCTTCAGAAAATTACCTAAATGGCTTTTACTAATCAAAATACTTTTTTCTTACTTTAAATATTTAAAAATTATTTTTATTACAGAGCAAAAATATTTTGTTCTATAAATTTTTAAATATCTGCTCTTTAATGTATTAATTTATACATATATATTTTAAAGAAAATTTTCCACAATTACCTTGGTACTGTTTTCTCCAATATGAGAAGATATCACAGGATGCTAAATAACATGGTGTAAGAAGTAATAAGCTAAATATTTTGAATATTGCTAAACTCGGAAATGATACTATGTACAGCATTAATCAGTTTAACTCA
>NW_027113054.1:200093-207632 GCF_000696795.3 Halyomorpha halys | reverse complement strand
ATCAGTTTAACTCAATCGGATAAAGAGTTTAACTCAATCAGATCAGTTTAACTCAATCGGATAAACAAGTGCAACATAAAAGAGTATATTTGCTATCTAATCAGGATCTATATGAAATCATCGGAGGAATTGTGTAACTGATTCGTAAGTGATCTACAAACAAGTGGGGAAAGAAAACTTATGCACACTCACAGAACGTCAACATCAAGTTGTTAACACAACAATATTTTCAAGCAACAGTTGAATATTTCTGCAATGTAACCGCGATGTTCTATGAGTGTGTATGACAACAATTTATATTTTATATCAATATAAAAAATAAATTTAAGCCATAAAAAGAGGTAAATATTTTATAAACAAAAATAAATGAAGCATCAATATCAGACTCAGGCATTATATAAAGATTTATACAAATATGTTTTTTTTTATTTGTAATTAGGTGTAAACAGTCGACTGTAGATTTATATGAGAAGTGGTCGGGGGTGCGGTAAGCAAAAAATACACAAATAAATGAAACTTATTTATTTGTGCTGATGACTGACTTTTAACAGAATCTTCATTTGAGTTACCTGATGAAGGCCTGAAATTCAGGTTGAAACATTGGCTCAAATAAATAAGTTTAATTTATATGTGTATTTTTTTCTGATCATGCCTCTCATACGATTTTAAGTGAAGGAGTAGGAGTAGTGTCATTTCTTCCTTCCCGACCATCTTCTCTTGTTTTTCATTTGTTCTTTGTCATCCTAGCATTTCAAAAATTAAATAATTTTTATTACCTACATGATTAACTTTTCAAATTGAAACTTCTTTACTAACACTCTTCAATTCGAGAAAATAAAAAATTATCCAAAATAAATTGATTTTGAGGTGGGAACGTGAAGAGAATATGGTGAAGGTAGGAAATTAGAGGAGCTCAAGAATGCCGGAAGTGCCAATCCAATTGGATCTTCATGTCGCTCTCCTATACAATATAAAAATTTTCTAGCTAAAATTAACTCAGGAAATGGCTGTTCTATTTTAATTATTATTATCCTGGAATTAATTGCTCCTATCTTAAGCTATAAAAGGGAACACATCATTAATTTTAATACATTGTTTCATTTCCAGAAGTTTCTCTTATGTCACTTAGTCCCATGACTGCCACAATTTTTTTTTCATTTAATCAGACGATAATTATTTTTAAGTGTTAAATCAGAAATTGTTGATTAATATAGAAATCAATTAATACCCTCAGACAGAGTTGGACAAAAATTATCTATAGTTAAAATCAATAGCTGAAATTATCATGGATTCAATATTTATTTATCTATTATTATTTATCTGGCTATTTTAGCTACTACTTTCAACTATAACTAATTTTGCCCATCTCTGCCCTCAGATAATATTTAAATCAGTGATTCCCAACCTATAGAAGTCTGTGGACCACTAAGCAAGATATTAAATCATGTACCCCACACCTGAATCGATGCAAAGAGGGATCCCAACATTAGTAGTAACGAATTGCAAATGTAATTGAAGACAAATGAGTTGAAGAAGGTGTTAGGTCACATATTAAAAGTTTTGAGAAAATAATAAATAAAGCTTTTTTTTTTTTTTATGTAATTTTTTTGACATTCTATCGATTCCACTCAGAACACATGCCATTAACCAAGAAACTTAAAAGGATGTTAATGTTACAGTGTAAAGATAAGCACAAGAAACTTCCATTAAAAAAAAATATATATAAATTTTTGAAAATTTATTTTGTAGCACTTTCATCCACTCCTATCTTTAATTATAACAAATAAATTTATCATAATGGCAGATAACGATTCACTCATGGAATTTAATTCATTATTCAAAATAAAATTTGCCCAAGTCTGATCAACATTAAAGTTTCCATTATTAAGAAAAAAATATTAAGTTAGATGGAGAAATTTGGCTCACTGCTTATAAAAAAAAATCAATACAGAAATTTATAAGCTTAAAAAAAATTATAAAATATTTCCATTAATTAAATATTACAACAAATAAGCTAAAATAAAAAAACACAATACTAGCCTTTTCTTTTCACTACCACTTGTTACAATATATTTAATAAAAATAAACAGAATCGCACAACTCCTCTCAACCGAACAATACAAAACTAAAATTGAAACACCCTGTGAACTGTAAAAAGTAAAAACTTTATAAAGTTAATAAGAATGTACTAATAATACTACCTCAAATATATTTACAAATACAGTGTTTATTGTGCTCATGGATGGAGAGCATACAGGGGAATAACATTTTATACTTACAATACCAATAATGTTAATATCAAAATATACTCTACAATGGCCAGAATATTTCAATCGTATCAGTGCTTCCTCTTTGAAAAACCGCTAAATAGAATAAACGGAAGCATATACAACCGTATAAATAAAGGCATTATTTCCTTATAAAAAAAAAATTAAAAATGTGCTAATTGAAATATACTGAACATGTAAGGGTAAATAGTGAAACGTACGATGGATAGAATAAGTAAAACTTCATGTTTATAATCTTGCTATCGGTACTCTGATTTTAGATTGAATATAATTGATTTTCAAATAAAATAATCGTATTGCTTCACAGAATCCAATGGAAAACTACGCTTAAATACAAAGTGAAACCATTATTGTTCACCACATTTATTTATAATATATGTTATGAGTCTCAAAATTCTCATTACCTGTGATAATTATAAAACATTTGAACTGTAGTTATATATTTTTAAATAACATTCATGGATGAATCCACAGAAATTGTCAACATTACGAATATTTCTAATAATTCAAATGATTGTTACACTTTTGTCTAAACTGCAATTGAGTTCTGTCAACTAAGGTGAGAATTTCCTACCAAAAGTGATTATTTTGTCATACTTACTATAAATAATCTTTATAATACATACATTATTATAATAAGAACCAACTTTTATGAACCCAAATGAAAATAGTCTGTTAAGTAACTGGCTTCTGAGTTCTAAACTTCATTATAAATAATAGCACCTTTAGAAAAATAATATTATTGCATATTCACAAACCATGAACAGGAAGAACCAAATATAGTATTAATGGTTTTGGTTTTTTTTTAATTTTCTCATTACCAAAAGCATGGAAGCTTAGTATTTTATCAGTACTTTAAAATAAAATCAAAATAATAATTTTCTCATAACCATGATGAAATCTTCAGAAAAATGAAAAAATATTATTTCAAAACTTTTGTAGTTGTTTACTGATAAATAATTCAAAACACCACGAAGGCTAACGTTGACAACTTCTGTATTGCCGGCGTTCATAAAAATTTTTGGAAATATTGTTTTTGTTCAAAACAGGCATGTGAGATGGTGCATGATGCAAAGTTGAACACTTTTGATTGATAACTGTGAAGTTCTTTCAAAAGTTTTATTTAAAATAACAACTTGGAATATTTTTAATAGTAAATTACTAAGTTTTTCATGTGCAACCAAACAGTGTCAGACTAAAGACTGTTCAATACATTCTTGATAATGGTTAATTGATCATTTGAGGAAAAATGAAGACAAATTTAATTTTAACACAATAACAAAGAAACAGACTATTTGTTAACGGTATTAAATTTATCATGTGAAAAAGATAAAAATAAATTTAAATGAGAGATCATCTTGTTTTTTTTCTACAACTCAATAAAATTCCAGAAGGATTGCAATTAATTGTCAGTCATGTAATTTCCCTCAGTAATCAATTTAAAACATCAACAAATTATTCATTTAGTTTATTAATTAATTCCTTCTGCTACTAGCCCATAATATACTAAAAGTATTAGTATTTGCATTATCTTGTATTTGTTTAAACATCAATTTTTTGAAGTAAAAAAAAATGAGACCATACTTACATATTTACAGAAGAAAGTAAAAGGTTTAAAAAGTTAATCTGTAAAGAACTAACATTAAAATGAACTTACCAAAATGAAACAATAGGAACGATAAAAGTTGTAAATGAAAAACAATTACAAATAAACAGGAAAATAAATTTATACTGTATATTCAATACATTAGGACAATTGTAGCATTTAAAAATGACAGAAATGTTAATCTAATAATCAGTTTAATGAAGCAAATCGGAAGAAGAACAAAAGAAAGCATGATTATAGAAGTTCACTTTAAATTTTATTATTTTTTTTTTTTTTTAGTATCTATAGGACGCAAATTCTCTTTGGAAAATAAAATCTCCTCTAAAACTTTTATAATGTTACGATTTTTTTTTTTTTTTAATTTTCAAAATAGATTGTTTCACAGAGTTGTATATTAAACTGGCAAAAATTTATTTGTAGAAATCTACTTATCTTTTGAATTTATTGATTATTAAAATTTTTTTCTTAAAAAAATATAAACAATCTGTACATTTCACTATACACATAGAGGTAAATACATTACATATTTTAAACCCCAAGAAATAAAAAAAAATTTAATAACAAATTGAAATATATATGGGAATTTGTTTAGTTTCGAAGAGTTAGCTATATATAAAATGTTTTTTTTTTTTAAAATGCATACAATAAACATGAAAATTTCATAATAAAATCTGGCAGCTCTGGATAAAATAAAAACTAAGCGGAAGTAAAACAGTAGCGACAATATCAGTAAATGGACATTAAAATAATAACAATAAAAAATACAATACTTATGTGGCCTCGCAAAGGATCAACGAGAGGAAACAGTCATATCGGTATATACAACGGGAGAAAAGCTTGCTACAAGTTTTCTCCTATTTTGCTAATGTCCTCAACTCCGGGAGCAGCCAGCTGTCCCCGGGGAAGTAGTCCTCAGTGATTTTTCGCAGCCTCTTTAGCAGCCATTATCAGTGGAGTTAATGTCGCTAGTGGCCTCGACAACTTCAAGAATGGATGCTGTAAGAAAATAAATAAATGTTAGTTTTAAAAATAAATAACATCTTGATATGAGGAGGCGTGGAGATATAAAAGATAATAAATAAATTTCCAATCATTTTTTTTAATTTATTTTTTTTTTTAAAGGAGGCATATCCGGAAAGTAAAAGCACTTTTGGGCTGTCGTGCAGAGTGAATTTTTTTTTTCAAAAGTTGGCAACACTGAGAGATAGTGGGGGACTCTTGAACACAGTAAGCACTGGAGACACAAATCAGAAAGATAAGAATAAAATCAGTAGGATAAGAATAAAATTACCCCTTTATTCTTGATTTTATTCTTATCCCCCTTTTTCATGTTAATAGTTATTACTTAATAGTTAATAGTTTTTATTATTTGAGTTTAATTTGACTGCACCCGGACCATAATCCATTCATTAATACACACAGTTAATCAGCGATCTTCCAATATAGTATAACTCGATGATAAGAACAAGAGAATCAGTTTATAATATTAGAATGAAATGAATTTTCATATAACTGACTGAATTCCCTTCCTCCTGATTTATCTTTGGATTTTAATATTATTTAAATTTAGTATAAGTAAACTAATAAGGATGATTTTTCATACATAAACCCATTACTACAACAATTTTAAGAGGTTAATGTATTAATTCTTGAAATAAACAAACCCAACAGAAGTGATACAAGAGATAATAGTTCTATTTAAATAATAATTTATCTATAGCAAAATATAAAAGGCAAGAGAAGATTTAAAATAATTCTATGAGAGAACTTACTTTAAGAAGTTCTGATGCTGATGCTCTTAAGTCAACTTCTACTTCAAGGCACTGATCGAGAAAATCCTGAAATATCTGAGAAAGTTTTTCTTTTTCCTTTATTTCGGGTTTCCCATTTGTTGCAATTAGGTACAATGCCTATAATAGAGAAAACTTAATAGCAATTTATAAAACTATTTAAATTAAATTGGCTAATAATCCTGGTTTCTGGAGATATTTCTTCTGAATTACACTACGGGTATTCATGATATTCTGTTGTTTAACATGGTAAAGTGTGTTAAATGGAAAAACTCATGTTAAATGGAGAAATAATTCCTTCTTTTACCATATGGAAACAATATAACATGATTGACAGTCTGAAACTAACTAGGTCTGTTAAATGAAGAACGACGTCACGCAACAGACCAGCTGAGCTCGACAACATCCTATTTGTATTTATGTTAGGTTACTTGCTCGTAGTTTGTGTTTTGATTGTGTTAGTATTGTTTTGGATGTTTTTATAACTAATAAAGCAATGGATGACAATAGTAATAATAATGTAATGACAGTTGTAAATTAGCTCATCTTGATTCTCTTCCTCACAAGTCAGAAGATCGACAAGGCACACAGTGGCCAAACTTTAACACTACTTCCACTTTTCACTCAATTTAGGCAGGTTGTAATAAATTACTTTAATCAAAACTAAGAAGTAAATAATAACATGAAGTTTTGGAAGGAAAGGTTATAAATCAAGTAGTCTAGAAAATCTGCTAGGCACTCTTATGCATTTAACATGTTTTTAAATAAAGCTGCTCACAATCCTATACAACATTTAACATAGTAAAACATTTTACATTTAACACAACATCATGAATACCTCTACCATAGCATCACGATTAAAAACTATACTTTTATTATTGGAAAACAGGGGGGGGGAGATACCTAACGGCAGACCAACCTCTATTTTCCAAATTATACAACTGTTCATTTAATAGCACAACTCGTCACTCAAATTTTATAACTATAATTTACATATATTCTAAAATTTAATTATATACTTTGTTTTCAATCGTAATAAAACTTT
This sequence comes from Halyomorpha halys, assembly GCF_000696795.3. Taxonomy (NCBI): domain Eukaryota; kingdom Metazoa; phylum Arthropoda; class Insecta; order Hemiptera; family Pentatomidae; genus Halyomorpha; species Halyomorpha halys. The sequence goes on along the minus strand of NW_027113054.1, from coordinate 200,903 downwards.
AATATATTGTGCTTATTTTTCTTTTTTAACTGTTGAATTCTACAATTAAAAATTAATGGCGTGATACTGAATAAGTATGATACTTTTGTATATATCTTTTACATCTTAAAGTATTTGACATCCTGTTTCGTAATTTAATGCAGTAAATAACAATATAACTTACCCTCAGCGGATTTTCATTAAGATAAGGAGGTTCCCCTTCTATCATTTCTATTGCCATTATCCCAAGGGACCAAATATCTACTTTTGGGCCATATTGTTTCCTAGTTACTACTTCAGGAGCCATCCAGTAAGGAGTTCCTACCATAGTTGTCCTTTTCGACTGTTCAGGAGAAATTTGGGCACAGAAACCAAAATCCGCTGAAAAATTGAAATTGAAATAAATTATTAAGGTTATAACATAAATAATTAAATAGAAATTCATTTCAATCAAATATTTATATAAATAGCTAGAATCATCTGGTATGGCACTTTTTATTTTGGTTAATCAACTAATTTAATTACCTTTCAAATGAGTATCTGGAATGTATAATTTTTTATTTATTCTAAAAAAACAGTAAAACATTATGGCAGGGAGTGTAAGGTTGTAATGTAAGGCCACATCATTTGACATGAGCCAAGATGTTGTTGTGAAATTTGATTTGTCATTGCCACAATTATTATAAACATTTTTATTTCTTCTATATATCTGTTTGAACCAATTTTTGTTCTTTGTTAATTTTTAATTTTATTATTTTTTTTTAAAATTTCTTTCAGTGGAAAATCCATTGGAAACTCGTCACTTACTGATTAAATGTGGATAGTTGTGTA
>NW_027113054.1:198392-200043 GCF_000696795.3 Halyomorpha halys | reverse complement strand
CTTTGTTGGATATTTTCAATATATAATAGTTTTGTGACTGTTGTATTTTATTTTACATGAACTGATATTACGAGTACACAAAGAAGACAGCTCATAAAAAAGTGAAACAGTTTCCATGAAAACCTATATAAATACTGTTAAATCATGAATAAAATGTTCCATTCTGTTATAGTACAAGAGCCCATGAGCAGAAAAAGGCAGTTATCTCACCCCAATTTTTGATTACTTTAATGAAAACTATGTATAATTATTAGTCAAAATTGATGAGTCTGCCAAGAATAGGTAGGGGGAATAAAAAATGGCAGCTGTTTCAAAGCGTTAAAAAAAAAAATTTCATTCAGAGCTCTATATCTTAAAAAGTAGAAACAACACCAGAAAACCTAAGAGAGTGTCATTTAAAGAAGAGTAAATTTGCTAAAATATGAGCCCTAATAGAGTTATTTACGTTAAATAGTTTTCGAGTCATAGCTATTTTAAAAAGCAACATTTTATAAAAATGTTGTATGGGACGTACTGACAGATCAGTAGTTAGTGAATTTATTTTGAAAAAAACTATTTGACGTACAAATGTCTATTAGCACTCAAATTAAAGCTAGTTTAATGAGCTATAAAGTAGTTTTTATGTTTATCTTCATATGAGTAATAGTTTACATGAAATTTGCTAAAATAAATTGACTTAAAGTTGTTCAAACAAATTTTCATTTGCCAAATTTATATCCATATGTGAATATCATAAAAACTACTACCACTATGAAGATAAGTGTCATAAACTATTTTATAGAAAGTTAAATTTTCTTTATTTTGAGTGTTGGCAGACATATGTGCGTCTTATAGATCTAGAGATATATTTTTTCAAAAATCCAACATTTTATACGAACAACTAGAAATTAACATTTTGTGAGTTTATTTTGTCAAATATAAAAAACTACAACTCCTACATAGATAAACATAATTAACTATTTTGTAGTAAATTTAACTAGCTTTAATTTGAGCGCTGGCAGACATCTGTACATCCAAAGGTTTCTGAAATGAAGTTTTTATAAATCAATTTATTTTAGCAAATATCATGAAAACTACTGTTCCTACGAAGGTAAAGGTCATAAACTTCTTTACAGTCCATTATACTAGCTGTAATTTGAGTGCTAATAGGCATCTAAACGTCACATAGTTCCTGTGATATAGATTTCTCAAAATAAATTAACTAACAACTAATTTTTCAGTAGATTTTTAAGAAATTTTGCTTTTTTAAAAGCTATATCTTGAGAACTATTGGACGTAAATAGCTCTTTTAGGGCTAATATTTCAGCAAATTTACTCTTCTTTAAATAATGTTCTCGTAGATTTTCTAGTGTTGTTGGTAGTTTTTAAGATATAGAGCTCTGACTGAAAAATTAATGTTTTTTTAAGGTCTTGAAACAGCCGCCATTTTTTATCCCCCCTACCTACACTTGGCAGACTCATCAATTTTGGCTAGTTATTATACATAGTTTTCATTAAAGTAATCAAAAATTGGGGTGAGATAACTGCCTTTTTGTCTTCCCGGCTCTTGTACTATTAACAGTAGAGTAATTATCCCAATGTAAATTATCTCAACTGACTTTGCCACTACAGGCTATAGGAAAACATGTTTTTAAGAAGCTATTGCAAATCT
>NW_027113054.1:192916-198342 GCF_000696795.3 Halyomorpha halys | reverse complement strand
GAAACTCGTCACTTACTGATTAAATGTGGATAGTTGTGTACACTTTGTTGGATATTTTCAATATATAATAGTTTTGTGACTGTTGTATTTTATTTCACAGGAACTGATATTACCAGTACACAAAGAAGGCAGCTCATAAAAATTGTTATAGTACAAGAGCCCATGAGGAGAAAAAAGGCAGTTATCTCACCCCAATTTTTGATTACTTTAATGAAAACTATGTATAATTAATAGTCAAAATTGAGGAGTCTGCCAAGAATAGGTAGGGGAAATAAAAAATGGCGGCAGTTTCAAAGCGTTAAAAACATTTTTTTTCATTCAGAGCTCTATATTTTAAAAAGTAGGAACAACATCAGAAAACCTAACAGTGTCATTTAAAGAAGAGTAAATTTGCTAAAATATGAGCCCTAATAGAGTTATTTACGTTAAATAGTTTTCGAGACATAGCTTTTTAAAAAGCAACATTTTATAAAAATGTTGTATGGGACGTACTGAAAGATCAGTAGTTAGTGAATTTATTTTGAAAAATTTATATCTCAAAAACCATTTGACGTACAAATGTCTATTAGCACTCAAATTAAAGTTAGTTTAATGAGCTATAAAGTAGTTTTTATGTTTATCTTCATAGGAGTAATAGTTTACATGAAATTTGCTAAAATAAATTGATTAAACTATTGGACGTATATAGCTCTTTTAGGGCTAATATTTCAGCGAATTTACTCTTCTTAAAATAATGTTCTCGTAGATTTTCTAGTGTTGTTGGTAGTTTTTAAGATATAGAGCTCTGACTGAAAAATTAATGTTTTTTTAAGTTTTTGAAACAGCCGCCATTTTTTATTCCTCCTACCTACACTTGGCAGACTCATCAATTTTGACTAGTTATTATACATAGTTTTCATTAAAGTAATCAAAAATTGGGGTGAGATAACTGCCTTTTTTTTCTTCCCGGCTCTTGTACTATTAACAGTAGAGTAATTATCCCAATGTAAATTATCTCAACTGACTTTGCCACTACAGGCTATAGGAAAACATGTTTTTAAGAAGCTATTGCAAATCTTTATTAATGAATAAAACCATGGTAAGGAACCAAGACATCCTGATGAAGGGTTTAGACCCTTCAAGTTTCATACGGTAGACCTAAGCTCTATTGTTAGCTTGGAAAATAATATTTCCCTCAATATAAGTAAAAGAATCTTCAGTGGTAACAGGAGCTACTTTGGAATCCAAAAACCTCTAGTTAATCATGAGGATAATGAAGATATCACTCTAAAAGATGCTAATCTGTCCTAGTTTCATGGCTGTTTTACAGACATGGACTCTAACAAAGGCCAATATTTGGTCCGATTGAGTTTGGTAACTACTGGAGATGAAGAGACAATACAAAAATATATGAGCTAGTTCAGGAAAATAACATCATCAGGCTTATAAAGATTGGACATCTTCACTGGACTCAACATATTGCCCAGGGAAATAAGGAGATACCATAAGACAAATCCTGGTAGGAAATTTTTAAAAAAGAAAACAGAGCAAAACTCAGATGGGAGGACTACGTAGCACAGGATGGTAGAACACCTGCCAAAAGCTTAGTGTGGAGAACAAAGTCAACATCGGGTAGTATAAGAATAAGAAAATATTTTATAAGGTAAAATTAAGACACCTGATCCAAATTAACAAATATACAGCAAATACTTAATCAGTTTTTTTCTAATCTGTGTATTTTTCTTTTCAACCTTTAACCAGCTTCTCCTTGAATTAGTTCTACAATCCACAACACCTTTACCATTACGAATAAATCTAATTTTATCAACACCTTAGCATATTTCTGAAACTGCCACAATTATATTTTATTTTAATCAATATACATTAACTGATTATATCTAATTACATACAATATAAAATAAAAACCTAAATGATTCCAGCAATAGAGTCAATTTAGAACCAATATGTACCATGAACAAATATTATATGCACAGAGCTTGTATTTATCTAATTAACAAAATATTCGATAATCAATACACATACTTAGTTTGACGCTTCCATCGAGACCTAGCAAAATGTTATCTGACTTAATATCCCTATGAATGACTTGATTACAATGTAAAAATTCTAAAGCTTGAAGCACTTCACGACAGACAGATGCAATTTGACCTTCGTCCATGCAAGTTTCAGTTACCACATCAGTCAACGATCCTCCAGGCAAGTATTCCATAACAACCTGAAATAGGAAAAAAAAATTGAAGCAATTAACTGTTGTACTTATTCCATTAATAGATGTATCTTAGAATCACTAATATCGTCCGTCACCTATATTCGTGCAAATACGGTAAATGGACATATTAAAAATAGTCAAGTTTCTAAATCCTAAGTACTTACCCAGAGCTCTTCAGCTACAAGATAACTATCTAAATAATTTACAACGTTTGGATGTTTGTTCTCCCTCATCACAAGAATTTCATTTATAATAAGCTCCTTCTTTGGCTGCTGAGATAAATTCATCTGTTTAATAGCTACTTCCATCCCCGTTGACGCTTCAATAGCAGTATAAACTGTTCCTGACGCTCTATGCAAGGGAAAATAATGAAAATGAAAGCTTATTTACATATAAATTGTTAAAATAATTTAGTTAATTATTTAAATTAACACAAACAATAATTTTCAAAAATGCAAATTTATATATTGTATAAAGCTAATTACATAGAATGTATGTTTTAAATAAAACAAATTCCTTAAAAGGAGGATGTAAGACATCAAGTAATAATAAAAATTATTAAAAATAAATTATAAAGTAATTTAAGTATACAAAAACTCCACTGCAGTCTCAAAAAGAATAATTTATTTATTAATCTTATCAAATTTTTGCCCATTCTGGCATCATCAGAAGTTACCATGATGAGGTGTTTGGAGTTGGACACCAATTATTTTTTATTGTATACTAATGCCCTGATAATGCCTGAAAGGGCCAAAATTTGGCAAGATCAATAAACAACTCTATCTGAGACTACAATCCAAAAATGAGGTGTTGAAATTTTTGAATAAAAAATATTTTATGGAAGAAATTTCAAAAGGATTAATTGTTAACATATTTTATTCTTACCCTTGGCCAATTTTCTCCATCTTAGTATATTTCCGATTAGGATCACCTACAGTAACTATTGTCCTCAGCCGATCTAAGATTTCATCATCAGTCAATTTTTTCTTCCTAACTGCGGCGGGAGTATGAGGCGTGGTGGTAGCAGAAATCGCAGGGCTGACAGGAGTCTGGGTAGGAATTGTATTATTTTTGTTCCGGTCTAACAAGGCTGGCACCACTGGTGGTACTGCTATAGACCCGTTAGTGGCACGTACTGGTGTAGTAGGTATATCTTCAATAGGTTTTGTATACTATATTACAAAAAAAAAAAAAAATAAAGATCATAATTGACTAGTCGTCAAGATACAATTTTGAATAATAGCTCACTGAAAAGAGGATGAAATGCTGAACATTCCCCTCACTTATTGTATGCAGCTACGATTTTTAATTTTTGACATATTTAAATCTAAATGCAAAACAAATCGAGCATTGCCCCCACCAAATTCAATAAATTATGTTCAATAAATTAAAGGAGTAAACTTCTCCATATATTTTTTTTCCTTGAGTTGTAGAACATCGGTAAAGAAGTTTTACTTCAAAAATAAAAACTTCATCAAAAGGAGAGATAGAAACCATAGAAAATAAAATGATCTGTTATTATAGCTTAGAAATTAATGATCTCTTTTTTTTTTTCTCTTTAAATTGACAACATGAGTTGAATTGTAAAGAAAATAGTTATTTTGGCTTTGAAAAATACTTTAAATACTGCTTTGGACAAAGTATCCAATTTAATTTTATTTTTTTTTCTAAACATAAAATTGTTCTAGTTTTCAGAAAATAAATACCGAATTTTTTACTCTATAATAGGAAAATCCTTGTACAAAAACAGCAGAGTAAGAGAAATGGTTCAACTTTAAAAGATACTGATAGAAATCAATAAGTTATTTAAAAATAAATATGAACAACTATAATTTTATTTTTGATTAATTTTATAACTAGTTGATATTAGCACTAAATATATATTATCTAATAAATGTTAGATGAATATGCTGAAATAATTTGAAAAGCCATTATTGAATTTAATATAATTATGTTTAATTAATAAATTAAATAAAACATAGTTTTTATGAAATTATTCAAAACCAATTAGGTTAAAATTGAAATAGAAAAAAAGATAGATATAAAAAAGGTTACATTTGATTCGGAAAAGGTTTTAATTGACTTGGAAATGCAATAAAATTAAGTGGATTGAAGTCAAATAAGATCAGCAAAAATTTTACATCAAGAACTACTATAAAGGAATACTGCTCATTAACCCATTTTTGTTTTTTATTGAATTATGTTTTTAAAAAAATAGATAAATATAAAAAGTTCCATTCATGTTACAAAACAAAAATTAATATTTAATAAGTAATGAACCATCTGAGAACTTACGATTGATTTTGTCCTTTCAGGCCTTGGAGGAGCAGTGGGAGGGGGTGGATCATCTTCTTGTTCCGAGGATGTAGAGGTGCCAGTAGCCGACGCAGGAAAGTTATTGGGTTCTGTGTCAGGGGTGGACGAAGATGATGGTTGCGACAAGGACTGCGACTGGGCAGAATTTTGTCGCACTGCTGTCCGAAGAGAAACTTCCAGTCCTACTTGCCCACCTAAACAAAAATTTTTTTTTAAAAATGTATCCTATCCTACAGTTCAAAGAATAATTTATTTTAGTATCCATAAAGAGTGAGTAATTTTATGTGTCAACCATACCATTATTTTCAACCCATAGTTTTTTTTTCCTGTTCTCTCAGTCATAATGCATAAAATTATACTGTAGTATATATTTCTCTTGATTAAGAATAATACTTTTTCTTCATAACTGAGCATTATATAACTTTCTTTTTATTTCTATTTCACAGGAACCATTTAATTCAATAATGGATCTAATTCTAAGGCATCATTACTGGATAATATAAATTCTCTTTTCTTGGCATCAATAACAGAACCATTTGTTAATATTCTTCTTGTAACCTCTTTGACGTGTAACCAGCATTTCCGATACCTTTGGCAATGAATACCTTGGTTCTCTGTAAATGATAAATTGGTAGAAGTATACTGAATCTTCTTTCAATTGAATCCCAAAGGTTTATATATTTTTCCCCATTCTTTTAAAAATATTTCAAGATAAATCTTGATATGTGAATCAGGAGAAGCACTCCCCTAGAGTAGACCTTTACTTGTTGGAATAGGCTCGGAAAGATAAGGTCCAACTTTTACCTGGCAGAAGTTCCCTTTACACATTTACCTTATAATTTGAATTAGGCCAGTATTTTTTTTTAATAAACTAATTGAAAAAAATTAAACTTCAAATTAA
>NW_027113054.1:188978-192866 GCF_000696795.3 Halyomorpha halys | reverse complement strand
ATAATTATATTGATTTAAGAGTTCAATTTTTCCAATTAAAATATGTACTCTTTCAAAATACAAAAGGTGTCATATTTGCTCGAATATAAATCAACCCCTTATATTAAAAATAATTTTTAAGTAAAAAATGTGGAGGAATAAAATTAATTTAAAAATAAGAAATAGATTTCCAAGCTTGAAAATTATGGACACATGAATAGTGTTGATTTTGTATCCAAAATGTTAGTTATTTTCTTATTTTCTAATCATTCTATATATCCTTTTATTCATTGGTTGTTATCTTTTTTTTTATTTTTAGGCCCGATGAAGGAAAAATAGAATTATGGCCGAAATGTTGGCACTAATAAATAAGTTTTTACTTATTTGTGTTCTACACTGACTGCAACCCCCAACCATCTTCTTCTCATACTTATTATCCATGGTCAACAATCTTTTCACCATTATATTTTAATTATCCATTGAGATTAATATTCTCAATTATTAATTTTACATACCATTTACTAGATTATTCAGTTTTGATTACATAAAACTTTCATTTTCCATTTTAACTCTCAGTTTAAATACATTATTTTCTTCATCTCAGATCATGTTTTGAAAATTCTTTTTTTAATAGCAATTCCACTCCCCACAATGTGTTGTAAAAATGAGTAAATTATTTTCACTTATCGTAACTATGAACAATATTTAGTCTAAAAAATAAAAAATAAAAAAAATTAATCTGAATACTTACCAATCATCTTCGTCGTGGTCATGAACTTGGATCTGACCTCTTTGCTTGAATTGTCGAACCAGTTGAGAACATCTAGCACAGCCTGAGGATTCTTCTTCTGTTCTTGCTTGCTGATGTTGGAATTCATAAGTAAACGCGCCCATGCTTCCGGCATACCCTGCATAACATATGGGTTAAGAAAAATATGATTAAAAAGTCTTTGTTTAACAACAAATAAACGAAATTACTGATTAAAAATATAAAATAATTTTAAAGACTATTTATAAAATAGGAAATGAAAAATATTAGTAAAACAAAATAGCCTACAACTAGGCAAAGAGTACAACACTCAAATTATAAAAGTTATTATATAAGATAATATTAGATAATATTAGATAATATATACCTCCCTATTATATAGGGAGGTATATATTATCTAAAACCATATCAGTAATTTGCAAAGATTTATTTTATTTTTTTTAATTTTAACAACCATCAATATTTTTAATACATGTTAACATTACAATTCACAGGCATTAATTCGATACATTACTTGAACTTCTGAATTTTTGTACACTACTTTTACTCAAGAGATCACAGGAATTATAAACATACTTTCACAAGCAAATGTAATTTAGGTTCTTTTCCTGAAAATTAAGATGGTTCCTTATGTTTAAATATTAACTAAGGCCATCCTTATCGGTTTCAAGTGCCTCCTTTACTTTACCTCAATAATTAACCAATTCATTTCTAATCGACAGTAAAAAAAAAACCTCATTATCTTAGATCTAGAATAATTATATTCCACATATCATAGATAACGATATAACAGTACTTAAACGACTCCTAAAATTCAGTTATTACATTCCTAAGAATACCTATTAGATCCTTGTGTCCTCTTTCATTTTCACCCACTTTGATTCCAGCAAGAAGGGTCTATGGAGGGCCATCCACCTGAGAAAGGTAAGCAACCTACTTTAACCATAGTGGGAGGGTCAAGTTTTCATTCCGTGAGACCACCACAAAATAAAAGTCAACTCTTCCCTCAGGTTGGATTTGAACCAGTGCCGCTGCAGTTACAAGGTTAAGGTTATATATATTCTCTTATAGAACCGCCTCCTTCATCAAATCCTTGGTCATTTCTGCCACTTCCTTCTGGAATTCTCTTCCCATCTCTATTCGCCAATCATCCTACATTTTTTCCTTTAATCCTTTCACTACTAATTATGAAAAAATTAAGAAAACAAAAAAATTTACCTTGAAATCTCTTAATGAGGCTTTAAGGATGTAAAATAAAAATTTTGAATTGTTTTTTTGTTCTAGTGGTACTGACAAGCTGACCTAATAGAATTGGGAAGCAATCCTATCTCCCAGTTACTTTACCCAACAGACAATTTTTAGCATCCATTGGGATGTATTGTCCCACCGGGAGTATAAAAGTTAAACAACACCTATTCCTTCACCTACTACATAATGAAAACATCGCGTCAATGTAAACACTTTGTATAGCCATAATATTAATTACAACAATAAATAGTAATTTCAATTTTATAAATATTTGCCATAATCATAAAATCAGAACCACATAATTATTTATTCTTTGGCACTTTTGTTACAGAATAATTTTTTTTTTTTCATTTTACTTCATTTTAATATAAAAAAATGGAGGAGGAAAGAAATTGTTTTAAAGATATATTGGGAATAAATGAAGACACAATAAGTTTAACAATCACCTTTTGTTAAATAAATTATAAATAAAATCTTAAAATGAGAATTAATACATAACTATTAATTAATCACGATCATTTTCCATAGCAATAATACAATTATTATTATTATTATTAGAGAAAAAATATAGAAATGCTCTCAACGTATTCACTTTATCTGGTAATCCCATTTTGATCCAAAAATTGGCTTGAAAAAAAATTAAAGCTTAATGAAAATACCAGTCCTAAGTAATTTATCAAAATAACCAATATTATGAAAATAGCATAACATAATATGACTACAAGAATGTAATAATTTTATTTATAAGATTTGGCTTTTTATTATCATATTATGTATAAATATAATAAACAAAAAAATATAATTTTGTTATAACCTCAATTAAATGCAGTTTACAGTCTAACATTAAACAAATAAATAAATAACAATATTAATGGTTATTACAAAATTACCTCAGTGCATTAAGTAGATAATATCAATAACACAAGATTAATTTTTGGGCTGGATTTATAAGTAATAATTTTAAGAAGTGGCAATTGACATACTTACCAATATATATATTTTTTTTTTTTTTGCATAACTAATGGATACAACTTTCCTATTACTACAATGAGATGTGCAGACAACACTCAAAACCGAAGTATTATTATAAGTACACAGCATGAAATGTAAAAATACAGAAAATTATTTTGCATAGATAACCATCTAAAACAGCTATACAGTAAAGCATATATCTTCGAACAAGTTCAACATAAATGCATGGACATGCATATTTACATGCTATTATGCATATAATTGAGGAATGTACAGCATTTATCGACGGTATAAATATGGAGAGCATGAGTGGTCACAACATCAAATTGAAAGGATAAATATGAAGGAAGGGGAAGGGGGTGTATTCAGAGAAAAATACTAATAAGTGAAACTTATTTTATTGTACCAACATTTCAGCATGAATTTCATGCATTGTTCAGGGCTAAGTACGAACAAGATGACAAGCATGTTAAAACTATATAAAGAAAAGTAAGATAAAAATATTCGTAACATAAGATACATAAATAATAATTATTATAATTTAAATCATGAGAAAAGTGAGAAAGGAAACTGTATGAAAGATATGGTGAAAACCTTGAAAATATGTCAGTAAAATAACAAAATTAAACAACGAAAATCCAAAGTCATATGAGCTAAAAGAGTAATAAAACAATAATATGGATTAGAGCTAACAATAATATGGTGAAAATCGGAAGATCATAAATTGACCCTGAGTAATTACTAAAAGGAAGATGGTCCAATTGCAGTCAAAGTAACTCAAATAGTAAATAAACTATTTATTATGAGCCAATGTTTCACCTCACTTTGCAGGTATAAAAAAGATAACAAACAACTAAAATAATGTAACTAAGTAAGAGAATAAGATTACATGAAAAAATTTTCATGTTACTATAATCTCA
>NW_027113054.1:180189-188744 GCF_000696795.3 Halyomorpha halys | reverse complement strand
ACAATGAATAATAAATGATAACAATGCAATGCAGGAACCTATCTCAAGCAGACATGCACCGAGCTTCTCGGTCACAGCCGCATGGACTAGGCCTATAAATAAGGGACTCTAAATCCCCAAAATTCGATCTTAGATCCACACACTTTCCTGGGTCTAGTCATGGCACAAGTGGCGTATACACTGCTTGAGATAGAGAAGTTCATTGCCAATCTATGCCCGCAAAAGCTGTTATTCTGTAGGTTCACCTAAGACGATGGCCTGTCTCCTCTCCTACTCTCCAGCAATCTTAGTCTGTGCGCATTATTTCGGCAACTAAGATAGTAACCTAATCCTTAACGGTTACACTGGTCCGTCCGGCAACTAGAGCTGCACCTAGCCTAATCAGCTTACTGGTCCGTCCGCTTCATCTCGGCAACTAGTAAGCTGACTCCTATCATGACAGTTCTAGTCCGTCCGCTTCATCTCGGCAACTAGAACTGTTACTCTACCTCAGACTCTCTCACCTAGACCTCCTCCAGGGCTCATCCTCTGGCACGGCCGTTCCTATCTTATAATGAATACGCCTTGTCGTGGGCCTTCTGTAAAGAGATATCAGGCTGGAGAAATCGCCCAAGACCAGACAACCCCGACAAATCTTTTTTTAGCCCTGATGAAATCCTGCAAAGTGGGGTAAAACGTTGGCTCATAATAAATGCATTATTTACTAGTTGAATTATTTTGACTGTACATGGACCATCTTCCTTTTATTATAAATTAACGTGAGAAGGAAAAAAAAATTAATTTTTCTTCACATCATTTTGTTCGTACTTTTCCGTGAACAAGGCTTGATATTCGGGCCAAAACATTGGCACAGTAAAATAACTTATTAGTATTCTTCTCTTCTGTACTTCTCTCCCCTTATATCTTTCATATCAATCCAATGTCAACTATAAACCCACCATCATGAACAAATAAATGAACACTGGTAAAATCAATTTTTATATAAATTGTTATTTTCCTAGTCCATAATCAAAGTCTCCTATCCGCAATTTCTACTAATATGCAGGCAAATATCCAATTTTTTTTTTTGCGTTTGTAAAAGGATTTTGTTATTAGGCATTCCCTAATTAAAGGGGTTTAGCTTTCAAAAAGGAAAATAACTTACAAAGAAGTAGTGACCAATAACGAATTCATACTTAAGAAGACATTAAAATGAAAACATTATATTTAATACTCAACGCTTCATCGGTAGCAGGAGTGTTCCATATCCACCTTCTACTGTCTGTTTTTAATTTTATCCAGAGAAAACAAACTGTTAGAGGGATTTTGGATAATTAATCCTAACCAATTATTGAAAGCCGGATACACCGTTAGTAATGCTTTGTGCAATTTATTTAAGTATACAGGGTGCTCCAAAAAAAGTTGAACAAGGATTGATAACTTATAAGAAACTTTTATATTGAAGAAAAGTTTTTAAGTAGATGTGTCCAAAAATATTTGAGAACAGAATTAGAACCAAAAAAACCTTTTTAAAAAATGTCTGACCTAATTTTAGGAGCTTTTTTTAAAAAAAAAAAAATAAAACTAGAACATAAAATAAAATATTTAAAAAAAATTATAATTGTCTTCAGATCAAAAACTTAGGATAAAAATGACAATGTTTTCAATATTATTTTTTTGTTAAGATATATATCTAAATTTGATAGGATTTTTAAAAATAATAGAATAAATAAATAAACTAGAATAAAATTGAAAATATAATGAGGATATGTAACCTGAGATGCTAAGGTAGGTTACTTAATGTATTATTGATGTAGTGATAAAGTGAAATAGACAATGTAAACTAAATAATTAAAAGAAGTGAAATTGTGATAAAAATAGGTAATTTAGTATATTATGATGAAAATTAATTTATTAGTGCATATTTTTCCCTAATTTAAGAAGTTTTATAGGTAATTGACTGATGATAAAATTTGACAAAGGCATAATAGCCTGCGATAATGTGATAACCAATGTTGGCTGTGATAGTAATATAGAATAAGGTAGGAAAGTTATATTTTCAGAATGTTTTTAGAATTAATTTATAATGAATGGAATGTAATTAAAATTTTCTAGTTGATAGATCCTTGACAACGGCCAAAATGGATGAAACGTAGGAGTTACAAGATAATAAAAAAGTGTGAGACTATCTGAATATTTTTTTTTAAACTAATTCAATACATATATTTATTCTCTTCTTGGACATTTTGGGGATAATGCGTTCCCCTCTTCGGCACAATAATAAATTTTAATTTTTATAACAAAACAATGCTACTTGATCTAAGATTTAGAGCAGAAAATTTTGACCTTAAGGCTAATATAATTTTTTTTTTTTAATGTATAATGATATGAAAAATTAAAATATTTTAATTTTCTCACATTTCATTTCTACTTATCCCACTAGAATTTCAAATTAAGACCACATTACTGATAGTTCCGTAAATATAAAATATATTAAATGATTACAGCTGAATAACAAATGATGTGAGATAAACAATCAATGATGAGATATAAACAATAAATGACAATGTTTAGGTTTTTTTGTCCACTTCGGTTTCTTTTACCAATATGTAAAATAAAGAAATTTGTAAAATATAATTAGTATCAGGAAAATTGTATTGTATAAAGGGGACAATAGAGTTAATATTGTTCATTTTATATTTATGCAATAAATATATCTTTTAAAAAACAATAAATGATGTAACGTAGAAGATAAATGAGGAAAACTAAACAATAAATAACAGATTAACAATACAACTTTTAACATTCAATGTCAATGACATAAACAAATAATACTACCTAACATGAATTTATGCATAAAAAGTGCCTTATCAGTGCTGATCTGTGCTCATTAATTTATCATACAAGCAAATCAACAAAACATACAGTTAAGCAATGCAAAGAAGCGCAAAAAAAGGTGCATATTGTGAAAACTAAATCCTAAATCATCACAGATAGATAAAAATAATCGTAATATAATAAAAACATGGAAAAGATGTAACGTTATCAGCAGTCTACATGCAATTCAACAATTTACTTACTTTCAGCGGCAGCTTGTAACAGAACAAAACAAAACTATTGTATACATTCTGCATTGTGGCCGAAAAATAATCCAAATGTGGTTACAAATAGTGCAAAAACATTCCAAATATGGAGCAGTGATATTCCACGCTCCACATTATCTTCTAACTAACTCGTACAAAACCACAATTTACCATAATTGGTATCAAGACAATCACAAATTAAAGAAAAAAGATAAGAAAATTATAATTTATTTTTTAAAAGAAATTTTTTCTAAAAGATTAGCATAGTTAAAAAGTCAGTAATATATAATCATAAAAAAGTTTTATCACAGAAACATAGTAAGTCCAGGGATCAACATGACCACTGATACCATTATGATCTCATGTAATGCACACATATCTATTGAATAAGTTGATATATCTTTAATAAACTTTTCAAGTCATTATTTATAAGTTTTTAAAATAATTGTACATATCCTGTTAATTAAAAAAAAAATTAAATTGCCAACAGCAATGCAGTTCAAATAAATTTTCAACTAATCATTAAAGCAAGTGAATTTTCATAATACAACTTGGTGGCATGTACCGACATACCAACTCATTGACTATGACTTCAGATATTTTCAACTTAAAACTAAAGATTGAAAATAAAACTACTTTCAGTTGATAACAGATCACGCCATAGCCTTTTCCATTATTTCAACATTCCAAAAATGCTTATTTTCAAATGAAACAGACTGCGTATAATTTTTTCTGCTATAAATATAAAACTAAATATATGTTTGTCTTCTTTGGTTACTTATTTTTAGTTTTGTTAACCTATAAATGACATATTTGATAAGGAGAAGTATTGTGATTGCAAAAGATTTTGAATACAAATTTTCAATGGATTACACATTGTGAGGTTCTGTAAGTTCAAACAACTAATTCTCGCAAAATGGTCTATGGTTTATATGTAAACAGCAAAGCTCAAAAAACATAAAGTTGTATGAAACTAATCGCGAATTTAACACAGGTATATACGTGGAGTACCATTTAATATTGCTGATTTAACATTTTTTAAATATTTTTTCGCCTAATATTAACACCTCCAAGAGTTAAGTGCTTGTTATGGCCTGAGTCCAGCATTGCTCTATCTTACTTCACCTGTCTTATTAGACTCCACGCCTTGCCACAAACCAGTTCTCTTGGATCTCAGTGTTAAATTATCATTTTTAGAATAAAATATATTTATTTATCAGTTACCTTTCAAAGCAAATAATTATCACAATATTTAAAAACAGACAAGCCTCATTGCAAATTGGCTGAAAGTGAAAGCTAAACACCACACCACTGTTTATAAGAGCCAAAAGACATATTCACACAATCAGCATCAAATCTTTTGTTTGCAAGCTTCAACTTTTCATTCATCATAAAAATTTGGTGAGAATATCAAGTATTTCTTCAACTTTGATTGTACAGTGTGATCTCGGTAATCTGAACTTCGGTACAGAACACTCCACTGTTCAAGTTATTTTTTTTTAAAACTCAGCAGTCAATAACATATTTGTTTTCAAATAAAAGTGCAATGAGAAAAGTGCCTCCATAATCAATTGTTAAAAAAAAAAAAGTACCTCTTACAATAACCATGTAAGGCCCATCAGACCGATCTGGTATTAAATAAATAAATAAAAGTGCACATGTGTAAAGGATGTTTTTAACTGCTTAATCTAAAGACAAGTTATTATAGTCACCATGGAAATCTAAAGTAAAAATTTTTACATTTTCAATAGCAGGCAATCTAATTTCAACAAAAGTGTTCATAATATATTTTGTTGTAATTAGAAATACATAATACCTATTGTATAAATCATTTGATTAGAATATCTATAATACAAATTTCATTGGTGGATTCATTTTTTTTCATTACCTTTTAATTTTAATTTAAAATTTTAGTTTTAACAAATTAAATCATCACCTAATATTACTGGGTATGTAAAAGAAAACAACTTTTTAAGTGTTATAAATCTTCAAACGGTCAAATTTCCAATAAAACACATTAAAAAAAATATATATACATTCATAGTGTTGAATTTTTTTAAACCATTATTACTACTACTTCCTTTAATCTGAACATCTCCTGCAGCAATTAATTCAGATTACCGAAATCACACTGTACTTAATAGTCTAACGAATGTAGTTAAAGCAAAGGAAATTCAGTTCCTATATGGAAAAAAGTTATGTAACCACTGAAAGTTAAAATATAAATGAAGTATTGTGTTTCCAAGTGATATAAGTGCCAAAAATATTGTATTTATTTTAAAATCGAAGGACTACAGAGAGAGCAGGGATAGGCGTGTCCATACATATAGCTCTGTCTTTTGAACTGAATAGAAATTTTTTCTGGCAGCAAATCTGTCGAAACAACATTGATAGAGGAACAAAGATTATTTTTGTATGAAAAACTTGTTTTCGAATCATTGGCAATTATATCACTTGGCCTTCATCAAGTCCTCGAATGTTTGATCATTCAGTAAGTCATTAGCAATACTAAGAAGAACTGTGACCAAATCTACAAATTTTCAGTTTTATTTAAAAA
Source organism: Halyomorpha halys (assembly GCF_000696795.3). Lineage (NCBI taxonomy): Eukaryota > Metazoa > Arthropoda > Insecta > Hemiptera > Pentatomidae > Halyomorpha > Halyomorpha halys. The sequence goes on along the minus strand of NW_027113054.1, from coordinate 183,125 downwards.
TATATATATTAACTAAATTAATACTTATTTTACTTTACTTTTATAGTTTCTGACGATTAGACTAATTATTTAAAAGAAAAAAAACAAGCTAGTTCACATCTTTTCTCGGTACACTCAAAATTGAATTTTTCGGTAACTAATATAAGTCACCAATGGGTTGCTATCAATACTTTGAAACAAGTATTGGCATCTTGAATTTTACAGGAAGCTGAATAACCATTTACATCTGGTAGTCTCCGGTGAATCACATAAATAAGTTTTAAGTCATTTAATTAATAAAGAATTATAATTATTAACTATTATTGATATAGGTGTATAACTTTGTGACAATATTTTTGAAATGCTAAGGTAGATATCATATCAAACTACACAAAAATTAAACTAGTGTGAGCTAAGAGAAAAGAAAACAAAGCTGTTTCAAATAATTAGTTTGAATCGGAAGTTAAACATAATAGCAACGATTAAGCTATTTCTTTTTTCAACTAGTTACACATAAAGCAATAGCATGCATTTCACAAAATGAGCTTCGACAATCACATTTATTGTCAATGAAGCATAGAAACAGAAAAAAATATTTAATCATTAAATTAAGATTATGTCAAGGAGAAAAAGAAATTGGCTATAAAAACATATTTTAGACTAAGAGAGTTAGTGAAATCATGATATGTAAAACCAATAATAATAAACTTCAAAAAAATTTGTTAAATTAACATGTAATGATGAAATTATTTTAAGGAAATCATTATGTTTAATAAATTATTACAGCCAAAAAGTGGTCAAAAGTTATACTAAATGTCTGCTCGGGCTTTGCAAAAACATATTCTAAAGCAGACAATTTACAAGATACACAGAAAGTTATAAATATGGAAGAAACCTGAAATCCAGAATTAGACTTGCGTCTCTATGGTTCATAGTTAAGGGACCCAACCATTAAACTAAAACTACGTATTAAATTTATAATTCATAGATTACAGTAATAATTAAAATCAAGTATAAAAATATATATTTTCAAAATATTCCTTATTAAACTTTTTTTTGTAATAATAACTACATTACTACCATAATAATTACTTATGGATTATCATAATAACCATAGCTTTGATATGATTACAAATACATGCTATCTTTATTTCAATCATCCATCACCATACTTAATACTAATCATTTGAATAATGATGAAATACTAAGCAAGTTCCAAAAACTTACTTTATTTCTAAAAGAAAATTAAGCTATTCAATCAAAATACACTAAAAGCTAGTAAGGTGATAAATTAAATCAAAGACTGCATCTACTTTTCAATAAATTTTATTGATTAATATTACTAAATCAATATTTAATATTACTTTCCACTATTTTAAAACAATGAAATGATAAAAGATATGAAATTATATCCATAAATTTAGAGTTAATTCAATAAGTAACAAACATGGTATCGAATTACAAGCATATAAAAAAAGAAATGGTGTCAAGACACTTAAAAGTCAAACATATTCAATTCAATAAAAATCAAAGCTCTCCAAGGAAAATAATTTATTTAAGAACATTATGGAAACTAATTTACTAAAAACAACTTTGTAAAAATGGTCTACAAAAAAGAGTAAGAATTATTTTGTCTCCAAATCACTAAAAGCCAAGTAAGTATGTGGGAAAAATTTGGGTGTAAACATATGTTATAGACACGAGCTAGAAATTATTTTATTTCTCATTAAATAATTAACTTTTTCATTTATTAACAAATTCTATATTCAAATTATCGCCTTTCTTTTGTTAATAATATAGACATTAATTAGTTTTGTAAGTATGTGTGATATACAACTGCAAATCATCACTCGGATCAAAGAATGCTAAAAACATATGTTTTAATTAAAAAACAAAGTGTGCAGTCATCTTACAACTAGAACTCCAGCTAATTCATCACTTCTTTACTTCTCTACTTAGCACATTGCTATAGAACAAATTGGTCCATTATCACCGCAGGGACCCCTTTATTCACCTTAAGGAAGTATTTACTATTATCTTCAGCTGCAGTTATAGACCTCTGTCCAAGTTTGAAGCCAGTCAGAGATAAGACATTTCATTATTTCAATGAATAGATATGTTTTCTGTTAATTGTTCTTTTGACAATTATATATGACATATAGTCATTTGTTACGGCGGGTAAGGGTTCAAAAAGGAAACTTTACAAGCCCAACCGTGAATAAATATGAAAACGAAAGAAACGAGCAGCCGAACTTTGTTATTGTTGTATTTTAAAATAAGTGAATATAATAAAGGAAAACAAAGTATACAAACTAGAACAAAAAATAAAGTAAACTTAAAACTATTAACTTAAAAATTAAATTAAGGCTTAACAAAAGCGAAAAAAAAAGTTTTTATATCACTGTGGGTGATTGATGGGGCCCCGGCTGCGGTTGTTGTCCTAGTGAAGGTAGATTTTGAAAAGACGTACGTCTGCCTGCCTTGTCCTCTTGGAGGATGAGTGGACGTGGTCCGCCCACTCTGAAGAAAATAACTAAGCTGGCGAAGAAAACCAACTGCTGGCTACGAAGACTAAGTAGATTGAAGAAGCATAACAGCCGATGTGTGTGCTCACAAAGAGACTCAAAAAATTTATTTTTATTTTTTACAGCATAAAAAAACAAAAGAGAACATCTGCTTTTAACACAATAAAAACATATGTTACTCAATCGATCTTTCATTTTAAAATGATTTGTTAGCCGCAACATCATTGCTTCATTCTTATTATAATTGTTCAGTTTTCACCTCTGTAAAATTCAGGTTTTTTTTTTTCTTTAGGTTATGATATAGTTTTATGGAGGGAAGATTAGTACTGGTTGACCATAGATTAATGCTTGAAAAAGTTTGTCGGGGGGTGCGGTCAGCAAAGAACAACATAAATAAACAAAACCATATTTATTTATTTTATGCCGACGTTT
>NW_027113054.1:166436-180139 GCF_000696795.3 Halyomorpha halys | reverse complement strand
CACTGTGGGTGACTGATGGGCCCCCGACTGCGGTTGTTGTCCTAGTGAAGGTAGATTTCGAAAAGACATACGTCTGCCTGCCTTGTCCTCTTGGACGTGGTCCACCCACTGTGAAGAAAATAACTAAGCTGGCGAAGAAAACCAACTGCTGGCTACGAAGACTAAGTAGATTGAAGAAGCATAACAGCCGATGTGTGTGCACACAAAGAGACTCAAAAAAGTGTATTTTTTATTTTTTACAGCATAAAAAAACAAAAGAGAACATCTGCTTTTAACACAATAAAAGCATATGTTACTCAATCGATCTTTCATTTTAAAACGATTTGTTAGCCGCAACATCATTGCTTCATTCTAATTATAATTGTTCAATTTTCACCTCTGTAAAATTCAGGGTTTTTTTTTTTTAGGTTAAGATATAGTTTTATGATTTAGTTTATGAAATATTGATCTTTATGGCAATTTTGTTCTTTCTTTCTGGTTTAACAAGAAAATATAGGATATTTTATGTATTTTCACTGAATAAACCTTAAATGAATTGGTATATCTTTATGTTTCTTAGGTGCTCCTAAACCTCAACTGCAAGAGACCTAAGGCACCCACATGAAGTTTGTGTAGCAAAAGAACTGTTATTTCCATATAATGTCCAGACTTAGAAAGTACTCTATTGTCCAATAAAGGTTTTTATTGCAAACAAAATTCCATGAAACAAAAGCTGCATCATAACACCTACCCCAGGGACTGATAGTCCATTAGTGATTAGAAGACAAAATCAATTTTATCACCTTTTCATATACCATTTAGATAATATTATTTATAGAAAGTAATTTTCCATAATGCACATGTTATTAATAGATAAATTATTTTGGTTTGAGATCTTTGTTTTTTATTACATTGAACTTTTAAATAACCTATGCATAAAAGATTACTTTTATTAAAATACAACACAATATCAATTAAGTTTCACTTTTATAAATTACGTAAAGATTTAAGAAGTTAACTACATTTATAGCACGCACACACTCAAATTAGATTCATTAATGATGTTATAGTTGAAAAAATAGTTACTATAGTCTTTATAAGAGTGCACTGCTCAAAATTTAACAAACCAAGCCATTATTCAATGTGACTAATTAAAAATATTAATAGACTTACAGTGAATTCACCGGTGACTGAATCGTAGCCAACATGAACGGTATGTTCAAAATTTGTTGGATACGATATATTAGGCTTCTCGGAAGAGTAGTCGCCTCTGTGATGTCCTTTACCTCCTCCTCCTCCTCCACCTCCACCACCGCTTCGGCCCTTTTTGCCACCACCCTTCTTTTTCCTATCTTCTGAGTCGGGTTCTTTGGGAAGTGGACGCATGTCCACAGGTACGGTAGGGGTAGCATCACCGCTAAAATAATATTTAAATAATGAAAATTTTTTAAATACAATTAATAAAACAAAACAGTTTTAAAATTCTATTTCTCTTACACTAATAATACTAAAAAATCATAATTTAGATAGTATTTACTTATTGTCAGCTTTTAATGCATAATTTTATTGTCTGTAGGCCATGAATCATTAAAAAGACAGCAAAAAATTAAAATAATTTTATATATTGTAATTTTTGAAATTCAAATTAATTAAAAAATATATTGAAACAAACAAAATGTTATATATTTTTTTCTTATTAGATAGTATTGTAATTTTTATAAGTATTGTAAGAAATAGTTCAGTTTATTTTTTTCCATGTATTTTCATCAAAGAGCAAAATGATTAACTTTATCATGGATAATAAAATAACCAATTTCATCATTCAGAAGTTATGGAGGCAAAAACAAACTCATTTCAAATAGTCAGAATTACGGCGTGTCCTTCCAAAGTCTGTTGAATTCCTGCTATGTTGAGCAGTTAGATTTAAATATTTCCGACTTTTGTTGCTTCTCTGCCACTATTATAGTACAAATTAATCCAGGAGAAAATAGAAGAGGAAACTAATTATCAATGAAGTATTTACTAGTAAATCAAAATGGTTGAGATACAATCGATGTTTGCATCGGCTGTCAAGAGTTGGTAATGGACATAGGAAGAAAGGACTTTATTTGTTTGGATCACCGGCAGAGTAGATATCCTGGACTTCAGTATTCCAGGATCGCCCTATTCTAATGTCTATAGCCCTTAGAATCAAAATTCACCAAAGAAGATCATATAATTGGTTAGTTTGCTCAAAATAGGATTAAACAGATTTGTAAAGTTAATATTAAATTTAGTCATGTAAACTTTTTCAGCATTGACCTTAATCTTAGATCTGAGAATAATAAAAACAGTTAAATTCCTTATAATTATTTTAATAAATTTTAACTATTACAATTTACTGATAACTTTTTTCTAAACTGTTAACAATATATATTTTTAAGGATCTTGAGGATCAGTCAATAAGACAATTATATTGAGGCGAGATAGTCATGTCATGTCAAAGAAAAAACAGTTTTTCGTAACAAAGAATTTCTACAACTAATCCTTAAAAAACTACAATGTAAAGAGTATAGTTTAAGATTAATAACTACTATAATTTAAACATTTCTTACAATTGTCTATTACAGTGTTTTCTACATTGTTGCGATACAACTCAAGGGAGAACTGAATAGGGGTGAAATGAAAGAAGATAAATGGGGGCCTGTTTTGGTTTTTTCAAACTTAACTGTTCATTCTAACAGGTAGTCCATAATTTCTGTTTTGTATTTAGTCCATTTATATTTAGTGTTGATATTATGTTGTATATGTTTATTAAGTAGGAGTAACATGAATTTAAACTTTGTACATCTGACTTTTTGTTGATATAAAAATCGGGCTATCACCACACTCCATTCATTGTAGCTTTTAAATAATTAGTTGAAGAAATTCTTTGTTTTAAAAAAAACTATTTTTTTTTTTTTCATTTTAGGACATGGCAACACAAACAAAAAAGTTGTGAAATGTCATATCAATGAAGTTGTTTTATTGACTGATCCTCAAGATCCATAAAAACATATATACATCAATTAAGCTAAGCAAGATTAACACAAATATGACATTGATAAATATTATTTTGAAATGAAAAGTGATTGGTATGATTACTATTATCAAAATTTTATAAGAATATCAATCAAAAATAGTGAAAGTAAAAATTATATGAAAACAAAAATATATAATCAGACAGAAATTAATATAGGTATCACAATCAATACAAGTACAATAACAATATAAGTTTTTGATAATGCTAAGAATTGAGCTTCGTTCTGATAGACCCTTAACATCACTTAGGCTTTATTCCGTTATACCAATAGACTTTTATCATTTTCGCACTTATTGAAAATTTACCAATCCTTTACCAACATGATGACCTTACCAAGCATAATACAGGGGGGTGGGATACACAGTAAGTTAGATAGTTATAATTACTTCACTCATGTATGCCAATTGAAATTATCAATGTCAAAATTAAATAATTTGATTAATTTTCATTTTTTTTTTTTTTTTTAACACTTATTATTCTTCCTTTCATGACTTAATACTGGAATTTGAAGTATTTTTTGTCAAATATCAAAGGTAAATGTTGAAAAAGTTGGAACAAACTAGGAAAATTCTGATTTAAATGATATTTAAATACATATGAAATTTCCATTCTAAAACATTTTACTAAACATTATATACTTTCATAAAATAACAGATAGTTTAAGCCGATTTGTTCAGAAACAGAATATACTGATATCAGAGATAACTCGGACCAAAAAATGTCCTATACTAGAAAAAACAAAATTAAACAACCATTATCCTACTTTTATCCAAACCTATTTAATAAGATTTATAAGAAGACTTTAAAAATATTACTTAGCAATGTTAATAAAAGAAATTCGACAGACGAGAAACAATTATTAAAAATATTTGTAATCAAACTTACCGATTACTTGTAAGGCGGACTGGTGGTGCTGGAGGCTTATCTTCATCGTCAGACATCATTGGGAATTGTCAGTAAAACTACAATATTCACCGTAATAGGATACTAAAATTGAACAATGCCTCATTAGTAATCTAATCAGGAAGTGACCATAATGTATTAAATTTGAATGGTTTTGGATTGGTTTTATGCTAAAGTTAAATATATGAATTAATCAAAGTATTTTATATGAATTCAAAATAAAAAGAGCAATACCTAGAAATTAATTAATTAATGATATATTAATCATTAGTCCAAGACTATCAGGTAAACTCCTTCTAATCAAACTTAAGATACTGGTTGTCATATTTGAGGAATGACTCACTTTTACAAGAAAGATAAACAAGGAATTGATAATTTTCAAAGAAGGGAGGAATGAGTTGGGTACTTTGAAAAAGCCCTAACTACGTATACTTAAATAAAGAATAAACTAGCATTTTAAAGAGTAATTAAAAAAATATATGTGGATTTCTGTAGTGGTTTATTACCTGTCTAATTGCCTTTTTAATACAGAACACATTTATGATATATCACGACTAACAATTATTATCACAGTTGGAAGAATGAAGAACAATACACAACATATTTATAGAAACAAGAAAGTAAATGTTAAATGTGATGAGCCTTATCGTAGAAAGTAGTTTTCATGAGCAGTTTACGGCTTAAAAATGTAAAATTAATATATAAAATTGGTATCATTGGCACATTACTGGATTAATCCGCGGTTAAAAAAACAAAAAAGATATAAGAGTAAAATAACAATTAAATAAACAATCTTGCGAACGATAACTCAGACACACCGCCATGTCAATCCACCATTAACTGGTAAGAGGTTAAAACCAAATGAGTCATATAACCTACCGAGTATTAATGCCTCACTCTTTTCCCACTTAAGAAATTAATAAAAAGAAATTATAAACCTGTATGTGGTTCTTTATTTTTTAATTCTATTACCTAGTCATTTATTTGCAAGACAATTGTTACCTACACACAAAATGTGGAATCATTAATTCTCTTGATTAACTACCTAATTAAACATTAATATAATTAGAAGCAAGTCGAGATCGTCCTTTTTAAAGCATGGTAAATTACCACATCAACTAAAGTTCAACAAAACTGAAATTATCTAAATGGGGGGATTGCCGGTCAACTCAGTTACCGGCGGTGATCTGTTTATATTGCAGTTGTTATATATTCTTTACAACCCATTCTTAATAGAGAATCTTTTTCTAAAAATATCAATAAAGATGTATAAAAAATTAATAAAGTTATCGACCTTAATTCGTCATCGGTCATATAGACTATCCGCCAAACATTATACAGAATCACCTACTTTTACATTCTATTGCTAATGCGGATTTTGGTTCAATTGATAATAATGATTATGGGGAAATTACAAATGAAGCAAAATTCATAATAATTAATGTATTCGTGACAAACGAGTAATTCCTAAGAAATTACCTTCCCCATGATTCATTCAATTTTTATTGTGATACTAGTATCTTACTATCAGAACGATAGTCGTTCATCGGCTGCGGTTGTGATAAATCGTTGATTCTCGTAAATTTATAATCAATAGTAAGATTTTAATTGATGTTATTACATTCTTCCAGATTTCATTGTTGATAATGTTTAACGAAGGCCTCATATACTCATATTATCAAAAAAGTGTTTTATTTTATTGTTAATTAATTTTACACCTAGGTGCATATGTATACCTTATCTCAAACTGATATGATTACATTATTTTTTTTTAATATAGTATTATAGATATTTTACTTACTAGAGTTGTCCAATATTGTATTTTTTGTTTTCATCACAGTTGTCTTTTTTTTTAAGGACAGAAGATGAAACTAACTTCCTAATTGTTAAGTACAGTGACTTGCTTTTTTAAATTAAACTTAAGACTGCTTTTATCCTTTATATGTAAAAGACTTCATCTATCATATAGAAGATAGTTGATTGCAATAATTTGTACCCCATTACAAATAGATATTTATAATTTATTGGTCATTAATAAAATTATTGTAATGATCATAAAAAATTAATTATAATTCTATCTACTTGACTTTATGTCATTCAAACATTAAACATTGAATCTAAAACTAAATAGTATCAAAAACATTGATCACTTGTACAATTGTTTGTACAGCTCTTGTTTTAACATTTCCAGTTTTCTTGCTTCTCTTTCTTTCATTTTCAATTCTACACAGACCGATATGTGACTGGGTGCCTTTTGAAATATCTGACTTGCCGATATTTAAATTCTCTCTCATCTAGAATCCTCGAGTGTTCTCACATCACTGTTTTTAATGCACAGATCTGTATTTAAAAGACTGGTGAGATCCTATAGCTAATATCTTTTGGAGCTTTTATTCATATATTCCAGTACTTACCTACCTTTCTTTTTCTAAGCCATTTTAGAATTTGGATTTATGAAAATATTACAGCCATATTTTGGTATTTAATAATGTTAAATCCTAAGTGTTTATACTATTAGATAAAATATTAAAGTTGTTGCTTTTTTAAGTTGAAGAATTTCTTGATTAAAATAGACAAACCTTATTTGCCATTGTTATACAAATAGATTGTTATTGTAAAACGTGTTTATACTCTTGATTTATTTCTATAGTTTCTGCTCAAGTAATTGAGTTTTTTTAATGGTATTATTTCAGATGTCAGCCCTTAAAGAAACAGCCTCAAATAAAAGTTTTGGTGGTTACCAGAAAGTATTCACTCATGATAGGTAGATTTTAGTCAGTTCTTTTTTTTTTTATTTTCTTATTTTTATGATGGGTTTATAATTACCAATTTTGTTTTAGTGTTTCTTTAAAATGTAAAATGACATTTGGATTGTACTTACCTCCAAACTGTGATACAAAAAAAGTTCCTGTCATTTATTGGCTGTCTGGGCTTACTTGTAATGAACAAAATTTCATGACAAAAGCTGGTGCCCAGCAATATGCTTCCAAATATAATGTAATGCTTGTCATGCCTGATACAAGTCCAAGTAATGAAACATAATATCAATATTTATAATGCTTCAGATTTATTATATGTTATTGAAATTAACATTTTACTGTAGGAGGTGTCAATATACCTGGAGAAGATGATAGCTATGATTTCGGATCTGGGGCAGGTTTTTATGTTGATGCTACCCAAGAACCTTGGAAATCACATTACAATATGTACACTTATGTAACATCTGAACTGCCTGAAATAATAAACTCAAATTTCCCTGCCGATCCTGATCAGCAAAGTATTATGGGTCACAGGTAATTTGATCCAAAATTCCATAGAAGAGCCTGACCATGTTCAAAAAGTTTATATAATATTTTTATATTTACGGTTAAAATTTCTCATTATTATTTTAAGCCTAATAATCAAGGTTTTATGTTAAGTAATGAAATGTTTTTCGTATTAATTATTTTTGTAATAACTCCTTCCTATTAATATAATAGTATCTTCAAATTAAATTAATAATAATATCTTCATTTCATACATTTCTTTATCAGTATTTCAATTCTTTTTCCTCTGATCTAAAATATAAAATAATTTCATCTTCTTACAAAATAAAAAACCTCTGTTTAAAGATGAATGTTTTAAAAACATAATAGGTTTTATGTTATCAGTAGTTACATTGTCATTTTAATATGCACCCATAATTCTATATTTCTTCCTTAATTAAAATATTATGTAATTTGAAAAGTAATGAATAATTTATTTTAAGTATTTTTGTTTAGTCAGTTGTAAAAAGTTCTTGAATGTAAAGATTACTGGAAGCTACTGTACCTACTAACACCTGGCCCAAGGTTTTGATAAGTTCATTGGAGGGAAATGATCAAGATTTTCCAGTTCACAGGAGTCTAGGTTGGGTTTGATTCTCTACCTGGGTCAAAGGAAATATTTATTTTGTGGAATCCCCCAAAATAGAACTCTCTGGTTAAAAAAGTGTGGCAACCTCAGGGATTAGCAAAATGTCTCACTTTCTGGACTAATAACAATATCACCTACTATAGTACTATATATGTTACAGGAGTACTATACTATATTATATATATAATATAATATATACTAGAGTACTATAGATTATATACCTGACATAGTATATTGCACATATCAATCAACACTTACAGCAGCTGTGCACAATTCTTTGAATATTTTACCTGAAGACCTCCACATTATTTACTATTATATTTATTTAATTCCAGGTCGATCTGGTGGGCATGGTTATTGTAAGAGATACATTTTTTTTTAACAATTGATTATGGGGGGAAATAATCTCATATAAAAGACACCCCTAACTATATACAATGAAATAAATTTTAAAAAATTGAGACAAAATAAATAGATTAAAATAATAATTCTTAATAAAATATAAAAGTAAAGTTAATAACAATATAAATAATTGACTTCCAGTGGGAAAAAAAAGAAAGAAAGTGAATTTAAGAAAAAGACGAAGAGAAAAAAAATAAGAAATTAAGATAAAATAAAATTTTATAGTGACAATAACTGAACTGAAAAATGTATAATTTATAACAGGATGTGCACCAGCCTTTGCTTCAGTCTTTGGGTTGTTGGGTTTCCCAAGTTGTAGGTCACTGCTCCTTTAACTGTGGTAACTGGGAGTGGAACTTCATGAACCTTTTTTTTTTATGTAATCTCCTCTATTGTCTCTATTTTTAATTCCTGATGAAATTTTCTGTAATATTAATAGTAATATACCATTAATAATTAATTCTGCTATAAGTTGTAGTCCAAGAGCCCAAGAGGAGAAGAAATAAGATATGACACCCCCAATTTTTCATTACTTTAATGAAAACTTTATATTGTTACAAGTCTAAATTGATTACTGTCAACCATAGTTAGTGGGGAGGAGGATGGCAGCAGTTCCTAAGATATAAAAAGTTCATTTTTTGAGTTCTTTTAAGTAAAAAATAAATTTTGATCATTATTTTCTTTCAGAAAATGTTTTAGTTTTTACTTCCATTATACAAGAGATACAGTAAAAGTAAATATTGAAGTATTTCAGGTGCACACTCTCAGAAGTTAATTTAATTCCAGAAAAACCTAAAATTTGCACTCATTTTTTATTCGGAGTTCCATATCCTTTAAACTACCTACAAGACTAAAAAACTTCACAGAGCATCATTTAAAGTAGAGTGAATTCCCTAAATTATGAACCCTAACAGACATCTGATGGTGTTCTGATGTTATATTTTTTCATAAATAAAAAATTTTGCCTGAACAACTAGAAATGAAGATTTTGTGAATTTATTTTTACTAATATCATAAAAACTACTGCTCCAACAAATATAAATCTTCTTAACTACTTCATAGATAGTACATTTGACTAACTTTGAGTGCGGGTATACATCTATACATCAAATGGTTCCTGTGATATAATTTCCCCATATGAATTCACTAATTACTGTTTTTTAATTTTGAAATGTTTCTTTTAAAAAAAGTTTATCTCAGGAACTATTGAACATAACAAGCTCCATTAGGGCTCATATTTTAGTAAATTTACTCTGCTATAAATGATGTTCTATAAGGTTTTTCAATGTTGTTGGTAGTTTTAAAGATAAAGAGCTTAGAACGAGAAATTTATTTTGTGTAAGCTTTTGAAACAGCCGCCATTTTTTATTCTCCCTGACTATAAATGGCACTCTTCAATCTTGTCTGGTAACCATATATAGTTTTCATAAAGATAATCCAAAATTGGGGTTAAATAACTGCTTTTATTCCTGTGGGTTCTACTAAAATGTTTTATGAATAATTTCATTATGTTTGCCTCTACCATTTTTATTTTTATTTTCTTTAGTATGGGAGGACATGGAGCTTTAATTTCATTTTTGAAAAATCCTGGAAAATACAAGAGTGTCAGTGCCTTCGCCGCTATCTGCAATCCTATGGAATGTGACTGGGGAAAGAAAGCTTTTAGTGGTTATCTTGGTGAAGACAAAACATCTTGGGCTGAATATGATGCCACCAAATTGGTTTCTACTTACAATGGGCCTCCAATTGATATATTTTTAGATCAGGTAATAATAAAAACATTTTGATTTGTTTCATTAATATTAATATAAAAAAAATCTTGTGCCGTGCTCACATCAAACAACTTTCACTTATCACTCTACTTTGAGTTGAAATCATTCCTCGTTTGTTGTAGAACAGATATTCCTATATTATTCACTGTGGCAATACTTCCCCTACTGATTTTCCAAATGAGCATTTTAATCAATGGATTGACCAACCCCAATTTCAATAGTTTTCAGAAAAGTACTTCTAATAATTTTTCTAGTTCCAAAATTTTAACATTTTTCTTTTGCTAGTTTGACAAAAATAAACAGTTAACCAACATTTACAACAACATTGTTCTTTTAACCATTTGTTCAATGCTAAATTGTTATTGAATCAATATTAAAAATATTAAGATTGATTTTATGGAGTGAGTCATCTGGTCAACTGAGAGGCTTATATGTAGGATAAGTGAAATTAAAAAATAATAATTTAATAGCTATATTTACATGAAAATAATTAACAGATTCAACGGAAAAACTATGCATGCATCTTCTCATTCAAACTCATATTAGAACAGATCTTTTATTAATGTGTTCTTCGTCATTCTACATCACCTTTTACGACTTTCTATGTTAAATATTAATTTTCTAAAATTGTTGACTTTCAAACAATATATGTCTATAGTACTACTATTATTTCTGGAATTGTGGTTTTCAATCTGGAAAAAATATTGTTCTTCACATCTCCTAAAGTTGATTATCAAACACTTTCATAGTTTATATTCATCCATTTTTCACTAATTAAAATATAAAATGGCCAATTATTTCAATCAAACAAAATTAAAGGTACTTAAGAGTAAGAGGAAGACTTTTTAAAAATTCATCATGTAATCCCTGTCAGACTATTTCAAAGAGGATAATACCTAGCTAATATTAAAGACCATTTAATATTATACATTAACATGTCGAGTTTAACCAAAATCGTTTGGGTAATTTTTGAGAATATCGAAAAAAGATGAAAAATCTATTCTATAAAGTGCCACTTTTCATTTCTAAGCTTGGCTGTTCACTCAGACTATTTTGCGAGACTTGGTTATTTGGACTCAGCAGACTTCAAAACATAGTATTTCTGTAGAAAATTTGAATTCAAAATTTTTCACGATCGCAATACTTTCCCTTACCACATATTCCATGTATAGGTAAGTAGACGTAAAAATTGCATTAAAATTTTAAAGGTTGAGTAATACTATTATTATTTAGTGATGAAATAAATTTATAATACTATACCTTTCACTAAATGAGTTTTTGTTCCTTTTTCTCTGTGTGGGTGGCTTTGGTTCGATGAAATCTCTGAATCCCTGTAGGGCAACTTACTCAATACCTTTGTTCCTGCTACTATTTATTAATTTAAAATATATCTGATTTACTATTATTCTATACCATGACTAAATCTGTTTTTAATTTTTATTTATAGATTTAAAATATTTATGAATTATTTATGAACTTATTTTTGCATAATCTGTTACTTTTAATGTACTATCATAAATAATATTTTTATTTGTATCTGAATCTTTGAACAATATTTCTTGTTGTTTTTTGTATGCCGGAAATTCAATTATAATATGTTTAATTTTCACATTGATAAGTTTCAGTTATGTCTATTTTGAGCAGGTATTTAATACAAATCCCATGATTCATCCTAATATAGGTTTTTATGATGTCTTTCTCTATGTTTGCTTGTGAGAACCCCATTTTTGAAATGAAATGAGGGACTATATTTTTATATAACTACCCAGTAGGGTTCTCCTGACATTGTATTTTCCAATTTTATATCAGATCTAATTTAATCATTTTATAATAATCGGTGGAAGGCAACTTAGTGTCTACCAGCTGGCCTATTATAATGGCTAATTTAGCCATTTTATCAACTGCCTCTTTATCTGGGATCTCTAGGTGATCCTTAATCCACTTAAATATTATTATTTATTTATTTCCTTTTATTATTGTGATAATAGTTTTTTTTATTGGATATTGATTGTTAATCTGAAAAAAAAAAATGTTGAAAAGTTCAAAAAATAATTATTTTGGTTAGTTTATCCTGATCTATTCCAACTTAAAATGTTTAGAAGAATCTGACATTATTATCCAATAGAGTTGAAATGTTTTAAAAGTTACTTTTCCAGTTGCATACATTGAGTAACGTGCAGGAGTGAGCATTCTTTTAAATATAAAAATAAAATTTTTATATTAAAATAATATAGTTTTCATAATCATTTCAGGGATCTAATGATCAATTTCTAGAAGCGCTCCGCCCTCAGACTTTCGTAGAAGCATGTAAAGAAGCTCAAGTACCCGTCATCCTTACGATGAGAGATGGATACGATCACAGCTATTTTTATATTGCAACTTTTATTGAAGAGCATTTTAAACATCATGCTAAATTTCTAGGCATATCTCCTTCATAATAAGAAATTTATTTTCCACAAATGCTTAAATTTCTGTTACATAACAATTAAGATTGTTTTTCTGTTTACAATCAAGTTGCTTCGGACCAATTGGTTTTATAATTTACTTTTTTTTTTTTTGGTTGATAATTTGAAAAATGCATACCAGCTAAAAATTTTGTTATTCTTTGAGTATTTTATGTTACTACTTTTGTATGAAATACTTGACAATTATGTTATTATGATTATTTTTGTTCATACATGAAAGAAGTATATTTTAATAAAGAAAAAAAGTTTTAAATCATTCACAATTTTCCCTAAAACTATTAGCTATTATCTCCGCTAATAATAACTATAATAAATAAATAATAACTGCTAAATTCAGTATTTAGTGTGGTATCTGGCAGTGAGATTTCTTCTTTCTTCTTTGTTCTTTAACCCTTTGAGATCAGTTTTCTTGTGAAGCAAAACACACAGAGCTAAATTTGGTGGCCACTCTAGTTCTGAAGCAATTTAGCACATCTTATCTCTTTAGTGGTTGGCAATGATATTTCTAAACAAATCAACCTAGGCCTTTGGTTCCTTAGAATCCCCTCGGGCAATACAACAACAATTGTATTAGGGTCAGTTGCTACAATCTCCAGTAAAACTAAGATTTGTCCAAGTTTAATAAAACTCCGGTAACTTAGCGACCTATTTCTGGTCTATCGTTTTGTTAATCAAGTAACCAAGGTTACCTGAAACTGAGATAACTGTCTGTATATCACGCTAGTGTTCTCGAAAATTCAAATCAAATATTGGTTGAACTTCATAATTATTGTGTTTTCTGTTTTTTTCTTTCCATTACTACGCACAGATAAGGTAAGTAAAATTTATCATAACATAATTACCAAAAAATATAGAAATTTTTAATCAGTGAATCATAATTTATTAGAACTAATAATAAAGATGTCTTATAATTTAAGAAATACTTTTTTTTTCACTGTTTCCTGAGAAAATAATTCTTTGAAGTTTTTTTGGAAATACACCTTAGCTAGATAACAGATGTACTATGGAAGGTTCCTTCAATGGGTACCTACTTAAGCAGAGATTTTCTCAGCTTCTTTGAAACATTGAAATCTCAGTTTGACTGGCTATCATTTGCAGGTAATGTTTACCACCAGAATTGAAGCTTAACATTTCAGATATATAAGAAGATGGTCAGGGTTGCGGTCAAAAGTGAAATAAAAATAGTTTACAACTATTTATTTTCCAACGTTTCGCCCCACTTTACAG
>NW_027113054.1:155419-166093 GCF_000696795.3 Halyomorpha halys | reverse complement strand
GGCAAATAAATGAACAATTTTAAACAATATTTTATAAACATTTATTGATGTATTACTATTACAGCAAAATACAAATGTTAAAAAAATAAATATCTGATAAAATTATGAAAATAACAAATTCAAAAATTAGTCATCTTAAATAAAAGTTTTGTTCTTGAGACTGTTTCTTCAGATAAAATAAATTAAATGTACAGAAAAAATATACAGATTCATTTTATAGGTAATAATATTGAATAAATAATAAACTGTTAAATTGTATTCATAATTAGATTAAATATGCTTGTAGGTGAACCTGACAAACAGAAAACCCGTAAATAATCACTAACATTTTAGTACAAATTTATATAGTTCTTAATTAACAAAATAATTTGTGTGGCCAATCAAAAAATAAAATACCCACCTTGTTATATTTACAGAGGAAGATAATTGTATAATGTAACCAGTAAGAAAAATGGAAAATAATTTCTTTATTAATGTTATCACAATTATAAAAATATAATTTCCACTTAAACAACCTTTGCTAAATTTGACTGAATAGTGTTTGGAGAATAGTATCTTTTTTTTTCTTTAAGAAAGTAGTTAAAAGTTTTGAACCCCATTCTAAAAGAAGAAATAACAACAAAACTAGTGCACAGTATTGATTAAATAAATTAAAATTAAACGTTTCATTTTAAAGAGAACAAAACTTTAAACTGCTCTTTTAAAAAATGACAATCTCACCAAACACTAGCCAATAATCACTCGTTTCAGACTTGTGCCAAATTTCATATAAAAAAATAACATTTTTAGAACAGAACAAAATTCGGATTTAAAATTCCCTGTAAATTTAAATATTATTTTGGTATATTTGATCTGTTTGGTATGAACAGTAGTCAACCACTTCAATTTCATTTAAAGTGTTTTCCTACAAATTGTGCATCGAAAACGATCATGAAATTCTCAATCAAAAGTAAAATACATATTTTGGTGCAAAAAAAAAAAAAAAAAGAAAAATTATTTTTACAACATAGTAAATACTACTTCTGACTAATTCATAGGCATATTCATTATGGGCATTTTCATCATAGGCCTGACAATCTAATCATTTCCTAAATAAATTATTTATGATAATGGTAAACTATACAGCTAAAGGCAAATATGTTCAACCAATAATATCACTTGTAATATAAAATAAAGACGATAAGTTAACAATGAATATTTTTCAATGAATTCATCCACCTGTTAAAAGAATTAAGCATTTTTTCCCTTGACTTTCCTTTGAATATCTGAATGCATTTAGAAGATAATTTTATTAGCAACATTTTAAAAATATCCATAAGTCAGTTTTTATTCTATGATTTCTGTATTTCATAATAAATTTATATAGATAAGTGCAATTTAGTTCCTATTGGTTGAAGAAAGCAGGAAAAGTTAACTTTTCTTTTTCATTCTCAATTTTGCTATTTTATCTCCTTCAGTAACAACTCATTATTAAATAAATTATTATAATTTTGAAAAACTATCATTGTTTATTGTATTAATTTAACTGTTGTGGCTTTTGAATTTTAATATTACATAACAATAAATGCATACCTTTAGTAGAAAACACAAAATAAAGCGGGTCTGAAAAGTAGTAGTGTTGCCAACTCTCGTTCCGCAACCTAAAAAAAAGGGAATCCTTCTTGAACTGGACCCACCCCACTAAGACCCCAGGGAGCAACGGTCCTTTATCACATTTGAAATATTTGCTTGAAATGGGAAGAGGAAACTTTAAGATAGTTAAATAGAGCAATATTTAAAAAGCGCCTGAAATTGGAAAACGGTGTGAAAACCATTCACTGATGAAAGTTCAGAAATTTTTAAAGATTGCTGAAATCAATTAATTTACAACCCATTTCATCTTCCAATAATGACTGCCAGACTGCACATATCTCGGTAACCATTTTAATGCCCTAACTATTCTTAAATAAAATTTCAATTAATTTATATTATCAATATTAATATTAATTCTGCCTATAAATGGGAGTAGAGTACTAGGCAACAGGGGACGGTCAATGTTGCCAGCCATTGGTCATTTAAGGGCTGAACCAATCCAATATTCACTATTTTGGAACCAAGTACCAGCCGCATGGCAAAAATTGAGAAGTGATTTGGAGTTAAGTGATTGATTTGAATCATGATACATTAATAGTGATTTGTAGTTCAACAACATTCATTTAAGAAATAAATAAATAAAATTTACTGAATTATATAGTAGGAAGATAATCTGGCCGATGGTCAATTAAGGTACAAAATAGTAAAAAAACAATTTAATGGTAACCAACGTTTTTTATATCTATTTTAGCTTTCTTATCACATCTAACAATGTTTATATCTTGTTTTCATTTAGTCATGACAAAGCCCAGCAAATTGTATTTGCCATTAAATAGTTTTTTTTACTATTTTGTACTTTTTATTGACCGCCACCCAGACTTTCTTCTTACTGGGGTCAATATCAAAGGGTCAATTATGTTCTTCCATTACTCAATTATACTTTTGATAAAAACCAATTCAAGGAAAAAATTGAGATTTTTCATATACATGATTATTTTTATATCAATTTCAAACATATATTGATTATAGAAAATATATTTTGTACTTTTTAAGTACACATTTCTTTTTTTTTTTTTTTGTACAAAAAGTAAATCCAACAACCAGTAGCATAAAAACGACTAGAAACACACAATCATTATTAATAGGTACCATTTAGGCTTCACATTATAGTTTGATTATAAATTGTAACAAGTAATATCTTATTTACATACAATTAAACAAATTTCTCACAAAAAAAATTCATTTTCCATTAATTAAATTTTGAATCTAAAAAATAATACATAATCCTTATTTACAGAAAAATGCTTCATGTTAATCTCAAAGAAAATATTAAGTGTTTAATAATAACATCACAAGAAACAACAATAAAAAATTTTAAAATGATACATTAATACATATGAAAATTGGAAGAAAAAATATCATTCATTAAATATATCATAAATTAAAATCACCAATTTTGAATTATTTACACATTATTTGCACAAACCTTTAAAAGTGAAATTCACAAATTATTTTGTAAGTTAAAATTTATTTACGAAAAAAAGATAATACAATACAGTCTTAATTATTTATATTGATTGATAGATTTGGCAGTTATTGTAACTCAATCCAATACTAATTTTTAAAAATAAATAAACTGTAAATTTATTAATTTTGTGTCAAAAACTTAATTCTCAGTTAATAAAGAAATAAGTTGGAATTGTTTTATTATCGCTTCCGTAAAACTAAAAAGAATTCTAATTAAACATTAATATATAACGGAGCAATATTGTTAATTAATAAATTGATATTCGGGAAACCTCGTAGCTCTTAATTTTTTGAGGGAGCAGTTTAAAATTTACTTTAAAAATAAATTTATATAAACACAAATATCTTTTGAACCTTATCTTTTAACTTGGCTGAGAGATCTTCCCACAGGCCAAATGTTCTTAAAGCCAATAATAGGAAGAACAAATTTTAATAACTTGGAAAAATCAATTGTAAGCTATGTCAGTAGAAATATACTGTTATTTGTTGAGTAAAACATAATTAGACAATATGAATATTTTGTGAAGAGAGGGAGGAGGAAGAGAGAGGTGCTGTCAGCAAAGATACAAAAATAAGTAAAACTTATTTATTTGTGCCAACATTTCAGTTAGATTTTTCAGCCCTTCATCAAAGCTAAACAACCATCTTAATTCAGAAAAAAATAAAATAATAACAAACAAATTTGGAAATACACATAAAAATAAAATAAGTGGATATTAGTTGATACTAATAGAAGATAAAAATATAATATTATAGAGGTAAGAATTATACATCTCATTATGAATATTTTAGATTGAAGAAGATAGTCAGGGGGGGGAGGAGAGGAGGTGCGGTCAGCACAAAATAACATAAATAAACAAAAAATTATTTATTTTAATATACATAAAAGTAATATAAAATTAATAATTTTTGGTTTATTTATGTTTTTTTTTGCTGAACGCAACCCCCCCCCCTTGACCATCTTCTCCAATCAGTAATCTACGATCAACTATCTACACCTCATTATGAATATTTTAGGTGTCTCCTAGATAATGGTCCATGGACTGATACATCAGAGAAAAATAAACAAAGTTGAGAGATAAGGATCAACAGAAATTTGTGTTATAATTGAAGTTACCTACCCTCAAATAAAAAATTAATATATATTATATTAATAAACTAATAAAATATTTATTAAAACCTCATTCTGGTTTATCTAATTAAAGTAAATTAATCGAAAACAGCATGGAAATCTTTGGAAGATATTAATCATAATAAATATTGCAAAACTTTACGCTACTTTCCTTAAAAATTAAGAATTACAGGATTATACCCACACAACAGCCGATACCATTCGTAATATCCCAACAACCTTTTCATTAAATATAATCTAAGATAACATAATTTTAAATGCCAATTTTTGGGTCGTGAGGTTTTTAAATTTATTAAGTTATATTTAATGGAATATACCGAGTGAAATTATTATAAGAAAATCTCAACAAAGAGATTGTTAAATCAATGCAATGCGCACTAATGAATCACTAACATTTTTTTTACAAGACAGTTTAACTGAAGCTTTTACTTATTTAGGCACTTAATATTTTTATCTTTTATTTTTGATCTGCAAAGACTACACAGATTATAACTAATTTTAAAACTAAAATGAAGTGTTTGATCGATTCATGCCACATGAGTATGAAAGATTATTATGGCACGTGACTACTATGTGAGATATATCAGATAGAGAAGGCAATGTAATGTAATTAGGTTAAATTTATTTCCTAATTTTGTGTGGTAACATAAATTTATACTTTAACATAAAACAATATGGATAATCAGATGGTTAGTAAACAAATAAATATTCAATGCAAAGTTTTAATAGCAGGATTAAAAATAGTGACTTTAGTTGCAAGCTGCATATAGAAATTACTGCATCCGCCTATCCACAACTAACATTTCAATATATAATAATTCTAAATTGGTATTACATACAGATTCATATTTGAGAATATAGTTTACAAGCTCATGCGGTTTGATTTTAAGTTGATTATGCATCTTTTCCTGGTAAGAAGTTGATGGAAGCACTGTTGATACAATATCTCTTTCCAGTCGGCTTAGGTCCATCTTCAAAAACGTGTCCTAAATGAGCGCTGCATCTGGAGCACTGCACTTCAGTCCGTATACGACCTGGGTTTGCGATCAATAACAGTAGGTTGCCTCCAACTTATGAACGAGAGATAGGGTGGAAGTTTGTACAGGATTTAGGTTTATGAAAAGAACACAGGCAAGCACGGGAAGGAAGGAAAGGACAAAGAGAAAATCCCATATTAGCGAGTATACACAAACCCTTGGGGACAGAAAGAGGTAGAAAACTAATATGCAAGCAACTAAGTATCAAAATTCAATTTTGACAAAAATTATGAACAATGAGCACTTCATTTTTTTTTTTTTTTACTCTATATTTCTTGAATGATTAAAAAATTGTATACAAAACAAAATAGATTTATTTTGATAGTTTTTTAATGATAATTTTTGTTTCCTAAATGTCTCATTTCACATTAAATTAAATTCCATAAAAAACTAATATTCATTTTGATACCCAGAAGAAAGAAATATGTCACATAGCCCAACACCAAAGTTTTATCAGAGTCACATAAGAACATATAGACAGATTCACACAATATGCTTCAATTATTTTTTTATTCCTATAATAAAACAAGGGTAATCCAAAAAGTCTGCTATTTTTTAATCAATGCACCATTTCATTCATTTTATATAATATTTTCCTCATTTTAAAGGTTAAACACTTGTTTATTTTTCTAGATAGATACAACTTCGATTGATCTTTATTTATTTTTTTTTTTTTAATGTGCCAGCTTTTGTATGCCCTTTCATATTAGGGTGCGTGATAATGTTTCAAATTTCTTGTGGTACCAGCAGTTATAAGATCAACCAGGTTTCAATTTTTCAACACGATTGCCATGACATTAACGACAGACTATATTTGTTAGAATTTTTGCAGACTTTATGCCTGCTAAATCTTCCGTATAGTCCGGATTTGGGTGTACTAAGAACATTTGGCCTAAGAAGGATATTCAAGGAAGACAAGAAGATGGAAAAATGAGTTTTAACGCTTTCTCCAGGACAGGGTAGGTTACTGGCATAATAAGAGCATACAAAAACTGTCACAACATATTTACAAATGCATCGACCAAAGTAGTAATTGTGTAGAAAAACATACAAATGATCAAACTTTTAATTGAAGTAAATATTATAGAAAATGAACAGGATTAAGCATGTATATGTCTAGAAAAATAAGAAGTTACCCATGTATATCAACGTCTGCTATATGCTATATAAACTTTTGAAATAAGCCCCATAATATTTCCCAACCTAATACACATTTGTTTCACAAGTCAGAAAGATTTAAAAAACATTAAATATCAGAATTACAAGCAATGCATGCTTTACCATGATACATAATGCTGAAGAACTTATTTTCAAGAAAATATTTTCATGACTAAGAGGAAGGATTAATAAGCAAAATTTATCACAATATATGCTAAAGAAAGTAATTTTAGGATTGTGTTGAACCAGAAAGTGTCTTATAAGTCAGGGTCTCCACCACCACAAAAACCTGTGCTGTAGAGAGAAAATTTTGTGCACCAACCCAGGTTTCCAAATGAGTTAGCTCTGGAGTGGAATGCATTAAGAGATCTGTTTGCTAATCAAGGGGCCTATAACTTTTTAGTCAAAGAACCATAATGACTTCTACACTAAAACCTAAAAAAATCTATACACAAGACTTCATTAAAATAATTAGTGATGCATTTGAATATTGATTAAATTTATTGTTTATGAGATTATTTAGTTATAAATTAAGCCTGAAAAACAATGTAAAATGCCGAGCGATGGGATGGCATCCATTATAAAATAATCTAGTTCAAGGGGGATATCCTTCGACTACTAAAGCTCAATAACCCCTGCCTAATTAGATTTCCCTTATTCTAAGGATTCGCCATAAATGACACCCAACCAGACCGAAGTCAAGAGTAAGGCTTAAAAAAGTTATAAGTACATGATTAATGTAGATAAAATGTTCTATATAATCAGATTTTATAATTATATAAATAAAATGACTAATAAGGCCAATTTAAAACAAGTTTCCATTTTTTTTAGGTTATAAAGAAGATAATTTCTGCAATAAATCTGTAATCTAAATGAAATATCAATATTTACAAAGTCCAAATGATGGACGACCCTGGATTTATCATTTTTTACAATCATGTTTATATGACTCTGATTACGTCTTTAACTTAATAATTTATAAAATGAAAATTGAAAATAAAATTAAGAGATAGAAAAAAAGCAACCATGCTTTAAGGGAAAATAAATTTCTAAATGTTATGAATAAGTAGCTTTTAAAATTTAACAACACCGACAAAAGGGATGAAAGACAAAAAAAAAAAGCAAACTTAAAATCAATAAAACATAAAAGGGAAAAAAGAAGGATCTTAAGACAGCTTGGATGAATAATAGGGGATAAGGTAATTAAGTACAAGTAATAAACTAAACAAGCAGAAAAAAAATTGAAGTGTCAAAAAAATTAATATCACATAAAATTTACACAATGAAAATTGAAGAAACAGAAATAAATAAGTTAATAACAAATTTTATACTGCTTAAGGACCAGTTTGATGATGATCTTTGTCAAATTATGTAATTAAATCAGTTAAAAATGACAATTTTAAGTTGGTTTATGATTGCAATAATTACATTGAGACACAATTTTAAAAATATTTTACTTTAGTTTATTTACTAAACATAAAGTATGATTAGAGTGACATATAATAAAAATAAAATCAGAAAATTTACTCCAAGGTGACAGCATTAAGGCTCAGAATCTGTATCAAAGAGACAAATCAATCTGATCAATGCGGTTATAATTGAAGTATATACTTCTGCTAGGAATTATAAATTTAAATCTAAAAAATTATAATTTTGTGTTCAAGTAGTTTCTTCATAGCTTAATTATCTACTCAAGTTTAAACATAAAGTTATGTGATATCCATTTTTATCTATATAATAAGGTCAGTTTAAGAAAATTAAATAAATTTCTCTATCTTATTTAAAGTATTTTTTTGACACATCATTTATATTTCACCTCAGTTATATTAAATGTGTATAGACACAAACTAAGTATATATATTAAATGGCAGATTGATTTTATTTATTTTTTTAAAACAAAAAGTGAAACTTATTAGTACCTACAACATGCAAACAACTCTAAAATTAATCGATAAAATTCATACTAACAACGATAAGCTTTATCATAAATCAATAAAATCTTAGACTGATTTAAATCACACTTGAACAGAGCCAATGAAGCACAATAAATGAAGACCTAAATGATTAAATACCACGTGAAGATGTAAATTGCCCAAAACTCCAAACAATCTATTACAATTTTTGACATAAACAAATTTATTTCAGAATTTTTTTTTTAAGTTTAAGGCTCACTAAATAACTAACATTAAAAACATTAAATATCATACACAACTTTACTATTAGAAAAATTTCAACATTATGTAATCATTCAGATAACCATAAGATATTTGACCACAGGATTCTTGCATAAAAAAATTAATTTTGGATAATTTTCACATTACTACCAAAAAAAAAAAAAAGATTACTTCATTGGCTCAGTTAAAAGAAATGATCAGCCTGAAATTTAAAAAGGCACATATTATGCAATATTGCAAGCAATAAATTACCTCCAGAAGTATCAGGCAGAAGTTTGATTCGACCTTTTTCCAAAACGTCATTAAATGCTGGCCATCCACATCCAGAATCATATTTCGTGTTGGAAGAAAAAAGATACTGACCACAAACAATGCAGCTGTAAGTGCCTTCATCAAATGTCTTGTCAAACTCTCCAGTAAATGGTCTAATTCGAGACGAACAATTTAATTTAAAACAAATTCTAAATAATCATGAAGATCAGATTATGGAGAAGAATTAATCTTACCTCTCTGTACCCTTTTCTTGAGTTACATGATATTGAAGTGGAGTCAATTTTTTTAATATTTCTTCTTTAGAAGGAACCTTTTCACCACCCTCCATCGAACAGAAATTTATTTTCTGAATACCAAAGGAAACAAAAATATTGGAAGTGAGCCTCGTATTCACTAACTGGTCCTTCAAAATTCCACCAAATCGTTTATTGTTAAAATTTGAAATATTTATTAATCTCTTAGCTAAAAAGCGTAAAGGGGACATTCAACAAGCTAAAAACAAATACAATAGTAAAAAGTAATCAAACCTAAATGGTTAATATCGCGCTAAAATAGGTCAACGAAGCTACTTTCAAAATAGCTTACAGATAAAAATAGCTAACTAACCAGCTGACCATAAACTCGTCGAAAATAATTTACCTTATTTGTTTCAACAAGAAGTAGGTATAATAGTGAATCAATTTGAACAACATAAACTTTTTTGAATTATGACATCATCATATAAAGATTAGATTTTCAATGAAGTACAAACGGTAAATCGAGGATTTATCCGTTTATTTTATTACTAAAAAGGTGGGAGAGGAGAAACGAACGTCAAAATCAGAAGAACCTGATAAAGAAAATGTTACTATCTGATCTATCTTTCAAAGAGCTTAAGCAAAATTATTATACATAAGACAATTTTAACAAAATTAATGTCTGGCAATTATACAAGCCATTCCAGTTTCCTCACCCTCAGTTTTTTATCCCTTATTATCTGTTCAGAAAATGTTACTATCTGCTATTCAGCTTCTATCTTTTTTTCCCTCATTTTCTATTTGATTCATATTCACCTACTCATCAAGTTTCGATTGTCATTCAAGAATAAAATATACGGAATGAACCTTTTTTTTTTAACTTTAAAGAGTATAGGAAATTATTTTTTCACGTGGATTAGTTTTCATATTGGAAGGAATTTGAAAAAAGTTTTGAGGTATATAGTTAGTCCACGCACCTATTTAAGAGATTAGGTGCTCTAACATCAGAAGGCCTCAGAAAATACGTATCACAGTAAGATCAGACGTGGTTTAGGGTCAACCTACAAAGGTGTGCTTCTTAAATCCTCACAGCTAGGAAAATCCACTCGTATAAGGTATTCGCTTACGGTCGAACGGTTGGCAGGTCCTGCCAAGGATCCTTGCAGGAACGCTTAACAGGAATACCTCTCTGTAAGGTATTTCCTCGCAGTTGAGAGTTTAGCAAGTTCCGTAGGTACTCGCAATAGATCCTTGCGAAAGAACGGAGATGGCAAGGGATATTCGGCCTTCCTTGTTGTTTTTGGATTCTACTCTGAAAGGATAGAGTAGAGGCCTAATGGATGCAAAGTGAAATAATAATACATCATTACATATCCAAAAGAGTGATAGGATGCCCTGAACCACTAGCTTATGTTATTACTCCCTGCCAGAAGGTGAATGCTGTTAATTACAAATTTGGCTCTTGTGATTTATCTGGGCGGTAAAAGAGCTTGGAGAGTCCCAGCGAGTATGAGACTAGCGTTTAGGGAATCAGAAAACTGTATTTGATTCTTTATTAATTCAAA
>NW_027113054.1:146554-154568 GCF_000696795.3 Halyomorpha halys | reverse complement strand
TGATAAAGGTAAAAGGTATTTTAGTGATCGATGTGTTCGATCTAAAATTCATATTATGGTTTCTACCAATACTTGAGATAGTGCGGAAACGATTAAAGACAAAGAAACTGACTCCATAGACTTGAAAGTCTCAGCCTCAGTTTGTGACAGGGCTAGAGAATGATGAAACTAGCATTATACATTTTAAAAAACAGATAACAATTAATGATTAGAAGCTTAAAGTGGAGAGGAAATGTTGTGCTCAAAAAGGATAACAGAAAAATAAAACCATTTATATTAAGATCGTCGATCATTCTTAAATTCTCTATAACTGAAATAGCAAAATTTAATTCACATCTAAAAGATTTATTTATGTTGTATGTATATAAATTAAATTAACTTTACATTAATTTAAGAAATATAATATTCAGCACGACAACGAACTGACAAGGAAATTAATTCTTGAGGGGCGCAAAATCAGCTGAGACATGATTATTAAGTTATTTAAATTAATGCCTAAAAGGTTAAAATGTGTAATTAAATAAAAGAGGTTTACCGACGAGGAATTTATATATATTCTGCTAAAACTAATCTGAAGTAGTCAATTTAACTAAAATATTATGTTTAGTGTATTGTTAAAAACGTGTAATATAAAACTATTTTTAATGTGAATTTAATTTTTGCAATTATATAGTATCCTTTTAACATCGACAAATGGGTAGCAAGTCCTGAAAAAATAGACAAATCAATAAACAATAAGTACAAATGGAAGTCTCAATAAATTTCCAATACTTTTGAGATTCAATGTATGTATTTTCACAACCTTTTTTATTTTATTAAACCAATTTAATTAAGAAATAAAATTATGCAATTTTTAATAAATAAATTAATGATAGTGAAGATGGTCCGTGCTAGGTAAAGGATAACACCAAAAGATTTATTCAACATTAACGTTCCAGTCCATATTTCTTCCTTTTTTCAGGGTCTTTGAGGATGGAGAATAAGGTTGTATGAGCCAACTATTCGTCTGGGACTAAATAAATATATACTATTATCTTACAAAGCCTTATATTTATACTAACATAGGGAAAGAACTTAAAAGAAACTATATTATTTGATTATGAACGGTATGCTAAACATCAGACTTTTACCTATTTTTAGGAATTTCCATTTAATTTGTGGGTTTCCTTAACCTAAATTTTATATGGCCTGCTTCCAGACCACTCTCTCCAACCCCCGTTTCTCTCGTAGACCATGTTTCATCAAGGATTCTCCAGTTTCTCATTGTCCCAAGTTTTCCTAGTCTACCTCGTCTTTTTCTAACATCTATTTCCCAGGAGTGTACCTCCCCTGGTAATCTTCTTTCTCATATTATTTTTAAATGCCCGTACCACTTCAGGCGTTTTTTCTCAGTCTCTCAGATTCTTTTTAATTTACATATTTTATTTATCCAACAGTTTCGATTTCTGCTCTATAAGTCATAATGCTTAGTATTATACTTTTGTATATATTTCTCTTGGTTTATTAAATTATATTACCCCTCCATCATATTATTTTTTACCGTCCGACTTTTTTTTTTTTATTATTTCTATGTATCAGGAACCATTTATAATGGAGCCAAGGTATCATAAATCTTGAACTATTTTCACCCTCACCGGGATTTAATTCTACGTCGTCATTACTGGATGATTCTGCCTTTTTGGGGATTAATAACTGAACTCTCTTGTTTACATTTCTCTAATAGATTTCTCGACATGTAACCAGCATCTTCTGTATTATGTGCAATGACATTCTATATTAGAAATAAATATAAAAATATTAAGAATGTAGATCGTTAAAAAAGAAGTTGTTCGCACTTTTGTAGCAAAGAGGAATAAGTTAAAAGACGTTAGTAAGATCTGGATAATTCAAGCTAGTTATTATATTTATTATTATTTAATAAATACTTTAAATAATTAATGTTAAATCTTTTAATT
The DNA here is from genome assembly GCF_000696795.3 of Halyomorpha halys. Taxonomy (NCBI): domain Eukaryota; kingdom Metazoa; phylum Arthropoda; class Insecta; order Hemiptera; family Pentatomidae; genus Halyomorpha; species Halyomorpha halys. The sequence goes on along the minus strand of NW_027113054.1, from coordinate 152,613 downwards.
GAATAAATGCTTAATAATTTGAATATATCACCAAATTCAAATGATTTCTCTTTAAAAATAATCGGATAGGCCGTGGTGAAGTGAACTCCATCACATCAGGCTCTCGTTCATTTTGGGTGGCGTGTTTAGGTAAGTCCACTGTACTTATCTCTGTTTATCTCTTTCATCTATATTCCAAACGAAATTTATTTGTAGTTATATTATTTAACAATAAATACTTGTCTGATTGAATTATTTATTAGTATTAGTTAAAAATATGCATGTTCCTAACCTTCCCACAAACAATAACGAATTAACAGGACTTGTAACTAATGTAAATGATTTTTATTCTTGTTTAGTTTAAAATATGGGTCGAGTCATTAGAACTCAGAGAAAGGGTGCGGGGAGCGTATTTAGATCCCACACCAAACACCGGAAAGGTGCCCCAAAATTGAGGTCCTTAGATTTTGCTGAGAGGCATGGTTACATCAAAGGTGTTGTGAAAGTAAGTTAATATTTTTTTTTATTTCTCACATTGTTTTTCGGTTTTGCATTGTTTAATTTTGTTTTTTACATTTTAGGACATCATCCATGACCCTGGCAGGGGAGCTCCATTAGCTGTTGTGCATTTCAGAGATCCTTACAGGTTTAAGACCCGCAAAGAGCTTTTCATTGCCCCTGAAGGAATATACACAGGTCAATTCCTGTATTGCGGAAAGAAAGGTAAGGTATAATGGGTTCACTAATTCTACTGTTTTGTTTCTTTATTAGATCAATTCTTAGTGTAAAGAGACCTTTGTTAGTCAAGTTACTAAAAACTAGGTAATATCATTTTTACCTGTTGTAGGAAGCATGTTGCCCTAAGTACCTTTATTATTGGAATTTAATTAGTATCGATTTTAAGTTTATGATGTTAGCCTCATTGCTAAAATTTATTTCTCTAATTTAAATTTTATTAGTAGTTCTTAGGTGGTACTCCGACATAAAGGTTAGGCATTAGATTGTAGGGCCTTAGCTTCTAAAACGCCCATTTGATACTTCTAGTGTGGAGTTTTTGTTAAAACTCCTGTTAATTTCCCTTCTTGATTGTTGACTGACTTGTTAATTTATTAATTGTTCTACTAGATATATGTTTAATAAAAGTACTACTAGATGCTGACTTTACCAACCTAATTTACCTGTTCCTACCCAGAACTCCTTATACTTAAAGTAGAGACAAACTGGGGGCGAGGAGGAATGCTCTGCATATAGTTTTCAATGTCCAGATTTATTGATTAGTTATTAATTATTACTTGTATTATGATTTATCATTTTAAGGATTATATAAATGCTTTTAATGTGTGAAGGAGCAACTATATTCGCCTATGTAGATTGATTTTTGCCCTATCAAGCAGCCTTATCTTAATTGCTTAGTTAAGTTCTAGCTAGGTAAGGAATTGATAACAAGAGTTATAATGTAATTATCTCATTGATGTGGTTGAACTAAATGGAGAAGTATATCAATCAGTTCGTGTTACACCTTGTTAAAGAATGCCCCTTGTTTATTTCAACTAGACGAATATCCTTTATTTAGCTAAATTTTATCATTAAATTTACTATCCTATTTTATTTGACAAAAGCATCCACTTGATTGTCTTTTTTCTCTTTTGAATACAATTTGTTCCTTTGTATAATGGATTTAATTTCTGCTAGTCTCCATTTCTTATTCTGTTATTCAGTTAAAGGTTGTTGGTTGAAACCTTCCCCTAAATGTATCCCTCCTGTTTCAGAATATTTTTGAGACAATTTTTTTTCTCATTTGTTTTATTGTATTTGATAGATCATGATACTGCACTAAAGCTTAGAGAATTAATATAGTTTTTTCTTTAGTATGTTGCTTGTGTTGATTATAGCAAAACACTTAGTATTTGTTTGTTTCATAATTATTTTCTTATTTTTAGCCAACCTACATGTTGGAAATGTTATGCCCGTTGGTACTATGCCTGAAGGTACCATTATCTGTAACTTGGAAGAGAAGACTGGAGATAGGGGTCGTCTAGCTAGGACTTCAGGTTTGAAATTCTATTTATCAACCTATTTCGTCGAGTAACTAATGAATACAAGGCCATTTGTAACTATTTTAATTTATTCTTACAGGAAATTATGCCATTGTAATTGCACATAATCCTGACTCAAGAAGGACCAGGGTCAAGCTCCCATCGGGCGCTAAAAAAGTTATTCCCTCCAACAACAGGGCCATGGTTGGTTAGTATCACAAATACTTTTATAATCATCTCTTATATGTAATAGTGTTATATGAAAGTATTTCTTGAAAATTTTACATGTATTCAATTTACTTTATTAGATATTGTATCAGTCAAATTCGGATTCATGTCTCTTTGATTTAAAAATAGTAATTTTATGGACTTAGTGTCGATGAACAGTTAAATTCATTCACCTAAGTTCAATTATAATTAGATTAATAAGGATGGTTTTTTTTTTTTTACTATTAATGATATCTAATTATTTTTAAAGGTATTGTCGCTGGAGGCGGTCGTATTGACAAGCCAGTCCTTAAGGCTGGTCGTGCCTATTATAAATACAAGGCCAAGAGGAACTGCTGGCCTAAGGTTAGAGGTGTTGCCATGAACCCAGTCGAGCATCCTCACGGTGGTGGTAATCACCAGCACATTGGTAAAGCTTCCACTGTCAAAAGAGGAACTTCAGCTGGTAGAAAGGTCATTATCATTATTTTTTTATATTGTAGTGCTATATGTTTGATATGTATTTTAAGATTAGTCTTTTGGCTTTTGACTGCCTTTTCTTCGTTTCTGTTCATAAAATATTCTCTTATATTATTCCTGGAAGACAACTTTTTTCTCTTTTTCGGTACACCACATCTTCCTTAATACTGTATCAAAATCTATTATTTTTAAGGCTACCATTATCATGACGCTAATGATGAAAAATATACATTTTTACCAACCACTTTTTATTTCAAATTAGCACCCCACCCGCTTACAAATTCGCCCATATTTTGGCCATCTATGAAAATACTGAAAAAATATGATTTTATTGAATCACCATCCCAAAACTTTAAAAAATAATTATCACTAGTATATCTGTCAAAAACTCAAATCGTAATTTTTCACTGCTTACTATACCCCTATAATTACCCATTACTATTTATTATTTCATTGTTAGGCATGTTAAAGTAAGGATAATATTTTATTATATTAATATTATCTTTTGGATGGAAGGAACTATTTTGTAGTTTCTTTTCTGTAGCAAGATTTTGGCCAAATCCGGCATCCTGTGCGAGCTAGCTGTTGTGCAACAGCCAAATAACTTGTTTGCTTATTGACCGTAAACCACAAAATGGTTCTAATGATTTTGATGAAACACATGAATTGTCATCTTAAACACCTTTTAACTTTTCAAAACAATAAGGAATCCCTGAGAAAAATATTTATGAATTAAAGAAAGCTTTATTTGCACATCACTTAAAAAATATACTTCTTGTTAGTTTATAAGAAAATTAATTAAATTAACATTAAAAAAAATAACCATAAAATAGTAAAGAAACAGGGTAATTTGATAATTTATTCAATGTTTCTTATCACAAGAACTTTTAATAAATTCTTTTTGTATTATTAAATGTGTTGTATGCTATGCCAACTTTTTATACTGAAACTGATATACCTTTTATTATTTAATGATTAATTTACTTTATTGTAAATTGTATTACCATTCAGTGACTTTCTAATATATTTGTGTCATGCGAAATATTAGTATGGAGCAATTATTTGATTGATTTAATATTATTATTTTATATAACATGACCATTAAGAAGCATAATCGCATATAAATTACTTTTATAAAATTAATATTTTTATTTCCAGCAAAATAATAGTTTTTAGTTTAAATAGCATTCCTTCTATATCATTATATTAATATATTGTAACCAAGTTTTCAGTTAAAGTAGTTCATATTTTTAATCAAAACCGTGTTACAATTATGAACTACAAGGTTTTTTTTTTCTGTTATGTATAAATTGAGATAATATAAGAAGTTACCATTGTTGGTGTTCTATACAAAAATACAAATTGTCTGAATTATTCTTTTTAGATGAAAAACTTTTAGTAAATTTTTATTTTTTAGAATGTGGTATGGTACATTCCCCATTGTATTTACATAGTTATACTAATTGATATCAATGTCTTTCTGTAAAAAGATAAAAATCTGAAAATAACCAGTTAGTTGAATCATCCCTTTTTATAGACCACTAACAATATATCATTATTCTCTTGATAAGAATTAAATGAATCTCAATTGAGTATTTTCACAGGGAATATTTTTTCTTGTCAATGTTGTCGAAGACTTCTTTCAGAACTAGATTAAGTCATTAATCTTGTCTAGAATAGCCTCAGCCTGTCATATTAAATCTTAGCTATTGTGTCATATTTTGAATCTCATTATCAATGATAGAAGTTCAGCCAATCATTATGTTCTTATATTAATAGTAATAATAATAAATTTTAACAAACTTGTTACTTTCAGTATATTTATACTCTTATTCTTGTTTCAGGTTGGTCTTATTGCTGCCAGGCGTACTGGTAGGATTCGTGGTGGTAAGACTGACCAGAAGAAGGGAGACGATTAAACTTAATGAAGTGTAAAAGTTTTAAATATACGTTTTCTTTTTACGCAATTGTGTTGTTCTTTTAAAAATACCTTTTCTTCATTAGACATATGCAGGTTATCACGTTTTCCATGTTTGATTATATGACTCATTCAAGTTTTTTTTATTATTGATTATTTTATACTGAGTGACCGTTTTAAGACAGCTTATAAACATTTCATGGAAAAATGACAGATTATTTAGAACAAAATTGTATTGTGTGATGTGTTCTCTTCGTGAATTTGTTCTCCTGCATACACTTCTAAGGCATGCCCTAAGTATAAAAAATAAACATTCTGGAAGAAAAACACTATGTTCCACTATTTTTTTCTCGGGTTAACCATTGTTTATAAAGCATTTTATATGCTTTCTTAAAATGAACACTGTGTAAGATGTACCAAGGTGCTGAAAAATTTATTTAAAAAATTGAATTAAATTGCTTTAACTGAATCTACGAACTGTGTGTATGTACCAGCTTGTCTTTTTTAACGATAAGTTGATAAAATACTGAGGAAGTATTTTAGTATATGGAAAGTTTATCTACTGTGTACCCATTGCAAACTATTGATGTTTAAAGGCTACTATCAATGCAAATTACAAGCTTATCAAAATTTTCTTACATCCCTCAAATTAGTACCAATTTGGTGAGTGATATTAATTGTACTAATGTCAAAGCTTTTATTTTCAGAGTTTTAGTATGGTATATTAGGCTTTTTTAACCATAATTATTTGACATAACAAACTCGATAAAAAAATAATCAAAGTTAAAACTGCGGTTATAATAATTTAACATATGATGAAATAATTTCAAAAGAATAGATAAATTATGACATTTTGTCAACTTATTTTTTATCATAACTAGATGCATGGTGTGAAGGTCTTTCTCTACTTAAAATTTAAATATGTTAACTTACAGAGAATTGAATTATGTTAAGAATTATTGCTCATTCCTTATGATGAATTTGTTTGGAAGAGATAGTCAGACTGTATGCTTTTCAGGTCAGTAGTTTAATTTTCTTCTTTAATGTAAATTCATTGTTAAATATGTCATTTAATTATATTTATAATAAATTAAATTATAGGAGTGAATCAATTACATTCCACTATTGTCCCTTCACCTTAGTTTATTGATAATTTTTAGTATTGAACTTATTTTATGACCAGTAGTAATTGAAATTATGTTACTCTTGTATTAATTTCATGTAAAAATCTTAAGATTTGTTGCTAATGTTATTTTTTCCAGATTGCTGTTTGTATTGAAGTTAATATTCATACATAAGTAAAAATGATTCTATTATTTCTGAAGTGCTAGTTAATTTTTTTTTCTTTTATCAATAGTATTTAATAATAATAATTTGTAATTATTCTGGGACTTGTCCCTTTGGAATAATATTACAGGCATTGACAAGAGGCATTAGTG
>NW_027113054.1:134268-142493 GCF_000696795.3 Halyomorpha halys | reverse complement strand
TCATTAATTTTTATTCATGATGAAAAATGTATTTATTTGAATTACTGTGATTTCAAGTTATGTACTAGAGGCTATTTCTGAAGTATATAGAAGTTTATATATTTATTATTGCATATTCACTATCTATTACAGTGTTTTTTCTTTTTGTTACAGATTTCGTATTGAATTAAATTTGACCTGTTATTTTAAAGGTTTATTGCGTTACTTTGGTAAGCATCTTTATAATTTTTATAGATGTATTATTAATTTTTATTCATGATGAAAAATGTATTTATTTGAATTACTGTGATTTCTAGTTATGTACTAGAGGCTATTTCTGAAGTATATAGAATTTTATATATTTTTTATTGCATATTTACTATCTATTACAGTGTTTTTTCTTTTTGTTACAGATTTCGTATTGAATTAAATTTGACCTGTTACTTTAGAAGTTTATTGCGTTACTTTGGTAAGCATCTTTAAAATTTTTATAGACCTATTATTAATTTGTATTCATGATGAAAAATGTATTTATTTGAATTACTATGATTTCTAGTTATGTACTAGAGGCTATTTCTGAAGTATATAGAATTATATATATTTTTTATTGCATATTTACTATCTATTACAGTGTTTTTTCTGTCTGTTACAGATTTCGTATTGAATTAAATTTGACATGTTATAGAAGATTATTGCGTTACTTTGGTAAGCATCTTTAAAATTATATTAGTACTATTATTAATTTTATTCATGATGAAAAATTTATTTCTTTGAATTATTATGATTTCTATTTATGTACTAGAGGCTATTTCTGAACTAGTTCTTAAAACAAACTTTTTTTAGAGATATGAATTTCAGCGATCTTTAAAAAAGCATCTTATTTGTTTCAGATAAACACTCAACAAGAATAAAAGGCACCATGTTTCCTCTTAGAATTTTTTAGTCATAAAAATGATTAACTCATAAATTTAGTTATGTTTATATTTTGTAATACCTATGTGTAAAAATTAACTTATTATGTTTGTTTACGTTATTGAAATAAAGATTTGTTTTAGTAAAAATTGTTTTATTTTAAGATGTAAATGCTTAAATATATATATTAAGTAAGAGTTAAGTATTCCTAGACTAAATAAATCATGCTCTAATTATTTTCTATTTTTATTTACATAATAATTTGTATTAAATCTTAGTACTTAAACTTAATAGTTATATTTTTTTAATGAGTACTAACTAAATTATAATTAAATGATACCTGATCTTGTTCTGTTGTTGATTTCTTTATTAAAAAACACTTGTAATATTCTTTTTCAATAAAAAAATTACTAAGCAAATATAAAAAAATATAAGTACAAAGTTAGATTTCCAGATCGATAGGTATTTTGTCAATATTCTGAAAAAATTCATTTTCCACCTAGATTATAAATTATTTTGACAAAAAATCTAAATTTGAAATGTTATAGATTAGGGTTGTTTATTGTTACTGATTTGTAGAGATTTGAAGTTTGTAGTTCACTGCAAAATGAAGTTTTTGTTCATTGGATGTGAGTTAATGTCTGGAATGAAATTAATTAATTTGGTCTGAAATGGGCTAAATTTATTTTTATCTAGAATTAATACAAGTAACAATGAGTGATGAATCATGCCAGAGAGCTACAGATCATAAGGGGCAGTTGTTGAAGCGCCTAAGGCGCTTGAGCAGTTCCAATCCAGCCTAGACGGTTGACTTTTATTTCGTGGCAGTCCCACGAAGTGTAAGAAATTTGATCCTCTTATCATGGTTAGAATGTGTTGATGACCTGTTGACATCCTCCTGTATGTCAGAAATAAACATGAAGGGGGTCAAAAAAGTTCTCATCAGAAGTTATTTCATTACCAATCAATGTATTTTTTGTTTAATGTCCAAATCACCTATGAAAGAAAAAAAATTAAGATTTGTGTAATTTGTTGTATATCTATACATACATTTTGTAAAATCGTATGGCATTTTAAGAACACCTTATGTTCACTTTGACCAAAAAGAAAGTACAGAATCACTGCTTATTCATACTAGCAAGGATCAAGACATAAATGGAGTAAACATAAATAAAAACCTTCAATATTAATTTAACTCACATAGTGATAGAAGCTTAGTGAACCTGAAGATTTGATGCTGATACCACTAATCTCTCTCCATATATCTGACCAAACTCAAATCTACTATCAGTTTTGAAAGTTACAGTCATGACGGAATTCATATCATGACTGGTTTACTGTCATGATAGTACTTTCGTTTTAAGTCTGGCGTGTTCGTTAATAGTACAAGTAATGTCAGTGAAGCAATGGTCACATTTACTACCACATGTATATGCCTTGACAGTGAACTATCATACACTTTCTATTATTGCACCTAAAGTTTTAGCCAGTACCTTGGTGAACTTTATGAAAGTTACAGTGTTGATGGCATTCACTGTCATTACAGTAATATGTCGCTCTAGGTATGGTATGATCGTCAATAATACAAGTAATGTCAGTGGACTAACAGTCCCTTTAACTGTCATATGTATATGCCTACAGTGAACTGTCACAACATACCAACCTTAACAAATGTTATGATGATAGGCAGGAAAACATTGTTCCTATTTATTTTCCCGAAAACTTATATTTTATCAGCCCTGGGCTCCAAAAATGAGTCCACTCAAGGCTCAAAAAATAATCTCCCCTAGACCCCAAATTCTCACCTCTTATTCACATTTAAATCATATTTTCACAACCAAAATTGTCCATCTTTATTTATTTCTCAATTTATAACATATTATGATGTATATATCTTTATTGACTGCCTACCTCTCTTAATCCTTTATTGATACAATCTCCTCCGAACTCTCTTAATCTAAATGGTTTTAAATTTATCATAACCAAACTAATTCACAATATAGCAGTTAAATCAGAATCAAATTCGTCTATTATGTGAAATTTCAATTTCAACAAGTTCTCATGATGCATATGTCTTCATAAAACACATTAAAAGCCTAACTTTCTTAATCCATGTAAGTGTTTAATGTTTCATAACAAAACTAATTTACAACTCACTACTTAAATTATAATTAAATTCTTAATTATTTGCAGTTTCTAACTGATCTTATATAATAATGGAATACACACTACATTCATAAAAAGGTGAAGTTATTTTATCAAGGTCTAAGTCAAACAATAATATACTTTAAATTACAAAATTTAATTGTTATTTTAATATTTTATGTATTATCTCCAGTTTATTAAGTTAATAAGAGCATGAAGGAATGAACAATTAGTCAAACATAATGAATACTAACTAATTTAAAACAGACATAAATAAATTTGACCGAAAATCATACATCGTTTGGACTTTGATAATAAATATTACATAAAAAGACGATTTAGAATGTTAAAGTATTAGTTCGATTAACTGTCTATAGATAGCAGCACAATGCAAGAAATATAGAAAATAATAGTTCCAATTAGTACCGTTAGATGCCAGCACCACCCAAACAGCCGTTTCCTAAGTCTAAATATAGCTCAAAAATATTTATGATAACAGTTCAACTAACTGCTTAAAGATAGCGACACCAATCAAGAAAGGTATGAATGGTAGTTACGCTAACCGCCGCAAGAGGCCAGCACTATCCAAACACCCATTTCCGAAGTTCGGTAGGAAATTTTTATTTTGGATTAGGATATTAGGAACTTGCAGGAGCTCAACTGTCCGGATCAGGTAGTTTAGACTAGTGTTGGAACATATACTTGATAGATCTGTTCCAACACAGTTGTAACTTCAGACGGACTTGTTGAGCTCCTGCGAGTTCCTAATATCCTAATACAGAATAAAAATTTTCCTCCTAGATTTCGGAAATGGGTGTTTGGATGGTGCTGGCCTCTTGTGGTGGCTGGTGGAACTACTATTCGTAACTTTCTTGTTTGGTGCTGCTATCTTTATGCAGCTAGTAGAACTAATATTTTAACATTCTAAATCGTCATTTTATGTAATATTTATTATCAAAGTCCAAACGATGTATGATTTTCGGTCATATTTATTTATGTCTGTTTTAAATTAGTTAGTATTCATTATGTTTGACTGATTGTTCATTCTTTCATGTTCTTATTAACTTAATAAACTGGAGATAATACATGAAATATTAAAATAACAATTAAATTTTGTAATTTAAAGTATATTATTGTTTGACTTAGACCAAGATAAAATCACTTCACCTTTTTATGAGTGTAGTGTGTATTCCATTATTATATAAGATCAGTTAGAAACTGCAAATAATTAAGAATTTAATTATGATTTAAGTAGTGAGTTGTAAATTAGTTTTGTTATGAAACATTTTACATTTACATGGATTAAGAAAGTTAGGCTTTTAATGTGTTTTATGAAGACATATGCATCATAAAAACTTTTTGAAACTGAACTTTTATACAATAGACGAATATTATTCTGTTTTAACTGGTATATTGTAAATTAGTTTTGTTATAATAAGTCAAAAAACATTTAGATTAAGAGAGTTTGGAGGAAATTAATTTCTTAATAACTTTAATTTATTGAGAAACTCAGGAATACCGCTATTTCCCAATTTTATGAAGATTTGAAGTGGCTATTAACCTTCATACCCTTTTCCAATCGCACTGTCCATCATGTACCTCATGTCTTCTTAAATTCAAATATCCTATTTGAACCTCTGTTCAGTAACTTATATTTACTTAACAGGTAATGTATATTTTAATGTTATAAACATATTATATACATTTAAATGTTTTAATAAATTTTTCAAAAAGAACTTATACACACATTACCTATATTGTATATAAATATATAGGGTCTCACTAAAACAATTGTTTGGGGAGGATTCAAAATTTTCGAACAATGTTTATCTGATTTTCAACTTTCCAAGGAAAATCTTTGGAAAATTTACCAAGCATACATCTAATCTCTACATTAAAAATACATTTACTTCCCCATATCTATTAAGGGCCTTATTTTTTCCCATAGTTATAATTCTGGGGTTTGACATTTAACCCTTTATCTACTCTTTAGATATCAATCCGAAGATTCTCCTTCCAGCCCAGGCCCAAAAATTGTATTCATCCTGGGTCCCAAATGGTCTAGGTATGCCTATGTTCTAAAGTTCAATATCTCAGGAAAAATGATATCTTGTTAGTAATAAAAAAAAGTCTGTAATTTAAATAAAATAGACCAAGGATAATTGCAACACTGCACGAGAGCTTAACATATAAGTTAAAGCCATTTTACCCGAAATCTCCGAACCCCGACAATTTCCTGCTGATGTGAAAAATACCTGAAAATCGGATAAAAATAACCAAATCAGCAGCAATGCAGACAATCTTCCGTATTAGAATATATAATATGAAACAAAAAAATGAGATTACATATTTAAATATCATTAGACTATATAACCAGAAAATAGATATGAAGCATTTATTTTATATTTACTTAACAGGTAATATTTTAATTTTTTAATTAATTTATCAAAAAGAACTTCAACACATTTTTCCCATAGGTATAAGGCTGCGGGTGGGGGTTTGGGAGCAATTAGATTAATTATTATTATATGAAGGAATGAACTTTCTTCAGAAGTTTTCTTTTCTGTTTAATGTATTTTATAGTGATTATTATTTTTTAAAAAAAATAATTATCCTTATTTTTATGACCATCAGAAAATTGTAATTTTTAAACATTATTAGTTCTATTATTTTGGTAATTAGTTTGTTAGTGCCCTATTAAACTAGATGACCTATTGCCTGCCAAGTCTCCCCAGTCTCATTAGATAGACCTCTCGATTGGTCACGCAATGTATTTAATAAGCTCTTATTATTGACAGCCACTCAAGCAAAAAATTCTAATATTTCGAAGACATGCTATAAATTAAAACATTACTATTGTTTGTTTTTAAAAATCTAATTATATCTTAGGATCAACAAAAAAAAAAATTGAATAACAAGTCTTTCTAAAAAAAAGTTATAATACGGTTTCATTAACAAGTTTTACATAGTTACATTAAGGTTATACATTTTAATACATATTGATGCATGTACAGATTGTTATTTACATCTATAAATATGTTTTTATATATATGTGTACATTTTTATATTTTTAATTTTAATGAAAAGTATATATAAGTAACAATTAATGAAAATACAAATAAACGAAAGAAATGATCAGAGCACAGATATAGCTGAATACCAATTCGTAAAAACTGTAGCAGTTTAATACCTAACCTAATGGTCATCATTAATACATAATATAATAAATAGATAAACTATATACTTTGAGCAAAATCAACTTATAGATTCATTTAGGAATCTGAGGCATTCCTGAAAATATGGCAAAATTTATTATAAATGGAAGGTTGTATCGAACAAACTTTGCAATTGATGTAAATTTCCTTTTAAGGATAAACTTTTTTTTTTTTTGAACAATAAATCTAAAACTATAAATATATAATACACAACATTTTTAACAGACACAATAACAAGCATAAATAATAACAGACATTTAAAAACACAACTGACTGAAAACAGTACATAAAGATTATTTCTCACCTGATAAAACCTTATATCTCTCCATTTCTACAATAAGTGTATTCTGAGAGTATGAAATATAATTGAGTGAATACACAGTGGTAACAACATTACATCCGTTTATAATTAACACTGGGACAAATAGACAAAAAAAAATTATAAAATAAAAGTTTTAACATTTTAAAAATACATTATCAATATACAATATAGAAATAAGAGCTTTGGTATAACATGATGGTGAAGATTAACATGGCTCTAAATGAGAGTGCGTCGGTCGGCACAAGAAGACATGAATCTCCTTTCGAACTCTTCCCTCCTTTTAGAGACCATTCCGCATAGGCTCAGATTATCAGGACACCTTTTCACTTCTATACAAAAGAAAAAAAAACATTTATCAAAAGACATAAATTTGTCTAATTTTTTTAATTCTAATAAAAAGATGTTGGTAATTTTCTAAAAAAAAAATAAAAATAAATAACATCCCATACTTACACATATCAACAGAAAACAAAATAATTTGAAATTTAAAAAACAAATATAATAAACTGATACGTATTGAGAATACTGGGTTAAGAAGGAATTTAGTTTAATTAAATAAATATATCCAAAACAATAAGAATCAGTAATTGCCAACTCCAGGTTAAGCTTTAATCCAGAGATTGACGAAATACTAGGAAATATGTCAAAATCAAATTTGCATCCAACAAAATTACTGGTTTCCGTGTGGTGGCCAATGGCAGGAATAATTCAGTTCTCCTTTTCACCTAGAGCTGGAACTATCACATCCACATTCTACTGCAGAGGTATTGACGTAATGCATCTAAAACCTGTCCAAAAAACAACCTGCATTGGTTAATCGGAAGGGACCTATACTCTTAGACGACAATGCCAGTCCTCACATTTCATCTCAAACAGTGAAGAAACTAGAGTTATGTATAGAACTATGAGTTATGTTACAAAGTCCTTCCACACTCGCCAGATCTATTAGTACAAGAGCTGGAAAGAAAAAAGTTCAAAACCTTAAAAAAACATTAATTTTTCATTTGGAGCTCTATATCTTAAGCTATATCTCAAAAACTATTTAACTAACTCTGAGATTTGCTCTTCTTTAAATGACGTTCTCTTAGGTTTTCTAGTGTTGTTGATAGTTTTTAAGATATAGAGCTCCGAATGAAAAATTAATGTTTTTTTAAGATTTTGAAACAACCACCATTTTTTATTCCCCCTACCTATACTTGGCAGACTCATCAATTTTGACTAGTAATTATACCTAGTTTTCATTAAAGTAATCAAAAATTGGGGTGAGATAACTGCCTTTTTTCTCCTCTTGGGCTCTTGTACTTTATCTCCAACAAATTTCCATCAGAAATTTTAGATATTTGTACTACTTCCTAAAAAGTAGAATTTTCAAAAATGGTTCTCAGGCCGAAAATACATTTTCTGACTTCATTTCTTCACAAAACCCTGAATTTTTCAGTTCTGGGATTGAAAAGTTAGTACACACTGAAAATTAGGGTAAATATTTTGATTTCATAAAGTTGTTTTACTAAATAACCATTCCTTTGAAAACTGACATTTCATATGAAACGACCCACAAAAACAGTTGTTATAACAGCGATACAAACACAGAAAAATTTCTGTATCAATTGCATTGTTTTAAGAAAAAAAAATCAAACACTTTTTCTTCTTAA
>NW_027113054.1:130765-131614 GCF_000696795.3 Halyomorpha halys | reverse complement strand
AGACATAAATTTGTCTAATTTTTTTAATTCTAATAAAAAGATGTTGGTAATTTTCTAAAAAAAAAAAAAATAAATAAAATCCTATACTTACTTACACATATCAACATGAAACAAAATAATTTGAAATTTAAAAAAACAAATATAATAAACTGATACGTATTGAGAATACTGGGTTAAGAAGGAATTTAGTTTAATTTAATAAATATATCCAAAATAATAAGAATCAGTTATTGCCAACTCCAGGTTAAGCTTTGATCCAGAGATTGACGAAATACTAGGACATATGCCAAAATCAAATTTGCATCCAACAAAATTATTGGTTTCTGTGTGGAGGTCAATGGCAGGAATAATTCAGTTCTCCTTTTCACCTAGGGGTGGAACCATCACATCCACATGCTACTGCAGTGATATTGAAGTAATTCATCAAAAACCTGTCCAAAAAACAATCTGCATTGGTTAATCGGAAGGAACCTATACTCTTAGACAACAATGCCAGGCCTCACATTTCACCTCGAACAGTGAAGAAACTAAATGAGTTATGTTTCCAAGTCCTTCCACACTCGCCAGATCTATTAGTACAAGAGCCGGAAAGAAAAAAAAGTCAGTTATCTCACCCCAATTTTTTATTACTTTAGTGAAAACTATGTATAATTAATAGTCAAAATTGATGAGTCTGCCAAGTATAGGTAGGGGGGATAAAAAATTTCGGCTGTTTCAAAATCTTAAAAAAACATTAATTTTTCATTTGGAGCTATATATCTTAAAAACTATCAACAACACTAGAAAATCTAAGAGAACATTATTTAAAGAAGAGTAAATTTGCTGAAATATTAGCCCTAAAAGAGCTAT
>NW_027113054.1:101457-130685 GCF_000696795.3 Halyomorpha halys | reverse complement strand
ATACAAAAGAAAAAAAAACATTTATCAAAAGACATAAATTTGTCTAATTTTTTTAATTCTAATAAAAAGATGTTGGTAATTTTCTAAAAAAAAAATAAAAATAAATAACATCCCATACTTACACATATCAACAGAAAACAAAATAATTTGAAATTTAAAAAACAAATATAATAAACTGATACGTATTGAGAATACTGGGTTAAGAAGGAATTTAGTTTAATTAAATAAATATATCCAAAACAATAAGAATCAGTAATTGCCAACTCCAGGTTAAGCTTTAATCCAGAGATTGACGAAATACTAGGAAATATGTCAAAATCAAATTTGCATCCAACAAAATTACTGGTTTCCGTGTGGTGGCCAATGGCAGGAATAATTCAGTTCTCCTTTTCACCTAGAGCTGGAACTATCACATCCACATTCTACTGCAGAGGTATTGACGTAATGCATCTAAAACCTGTCCAAAAAACAACCTGCATTGGTTAATCGGAAGGGACCTATACTCTTAGACGACAATGCCAGTCCTCACATTTCATCTCAAACAGTGAAGAAACTAGAGTTATGTATAGAACTATGAGTTATGTTACAAAGTCCTTCCACACTCGCCAGATCTATTAGTACAAGAGCTGGAAAGAAAAAAGTTCAAAACCTTAAAAAAACATTAATTTTTCATTTGGAGCTCTATATCTTAAGCTATATCTCAAAAACTATTTAACTAACTCTGAGATTTGCTCTTCTTTAAATGACGTTCTCTTAGGTTTTCTAGTGTTGTTGATAGTTTTTAAGATATAGAGCTCCGAATGAAAAATTAATGTTTTTTTAAGATTTTGAAACAACCACCATTTTTTATTCCCCCTACCTATACTTGGCAGACTCATCAATTTTGACTAGTAATTATACCTAGTTTTCATTAAAGTAATCAAAAATTGGGGTGAGATAACTGCCTTTTTTCTCCTCTTGGGCTCTTGTACTTTATCTCCAACAGATTTCCATCTGAAATTTTAGATATTTGTACTACTTCCTAAAAAGTAGAATTTTCAAAAATGGTTCTCAGGCCGAAAATACATTTTCTGACTTCATTTCTTCACAAAACCCTTAATTTTTCAGTTCTGGGATTGAAAAGTTAGTACACACTGAAAATTAGGGTAAATATTTTGATTTCATAAAGTTGTTTTACTAAATAACCATTCCTTTGAAAACTGACATTTCATATGAAATGACCCACTAAAACAGTTGTTATAACAGCGATACAAACACAGAAAAATTTCTGTATCAATTGCATTGTTTTAAGAAAAAAAAATCAAACACTTTTTCTTCTTAAAATTTGTAATATAAAGGAGCTATTGAGCTATTGTATGACAGCACAATTATAATTACTGCTTTTCATCAATCTTCCATTACATATTTTTACTATCCACATACGATCTAACATTTAATTTTTATAACGTTATCTTAATTTTTTAAATCTTTAAAATGGTTTTCGTAGCAACCAACCTTGAGGTCTGACCCATATAGGATCACTGGTGCTAGCTTGAATGGTCGAATACTTTTTATTTATTATAATATTTCATTAATACACCAATATATTCAGTGAAAAACAGTATTACATAACCTAAGTGACACACAAAATTTAATTATGGAATTGTGTTTGTATGATGATATTTTATATGACTTGTTTCTCTTATAATGGAGTAAAATAAATAAAAAATGCGTCCAGAGTAAAAGGGTTCCTTGATAGATGGTTTCAAATAGATTAAATATGTACCTTGTGGACCAGACCATATCCATATTCATTAAGAAGAGTTTATATT
This sequence comes from Halyomorpha halys, assembly GCF_000696795.3. Lineage (NCBI taxonomy): Eukaryota > Metazoa > Arthropoda > Insecta > Hemiptera > Pentatomidae > Halyomorpha > Halyomorpha halys. The sequence continues at coordinate 128,874 of NW_027113054.1, read as the reverse complement.
ATATATATTCTTCAGAACTAATGACGATTTCCTAGTTATTGCCAAATGACTGTGAATCTCTGAAGTATTCTTGAGTGATAGTCACATTTATAATTAAAGCACTATAACTTCACCACGTGAAATGCTAGCTGGCACACAAAGATGGAACATAGCAGCTTCATAAACAAATATTGGAAGTATGTAATACAATTTTAGGTGCGCGTGCACACTCAAAGTAAAAATCTCTTTCTGATGGTACCTTCCTTTTATTTATTGGTTTAGTAACTCACCTTACAAAAAGTATTTCTTCAATAGGAATAATATATGCATAATATGAAAAGGAAATAGGAACAAAAAATAGTTATCCGCCGATTCGTTCCACTTTGCAGGGCTTCATCAGAGCTAAAAAATATACAAAACAACTAAAAATATGTTGATAATGTAAAATAATAAGATGACAATAAAGTAAACTAAGGTGGGGTTAAAAATTATGTAAATATAAGTGAAAAATGACATAAAAATGAACAAAAATAAATAAAAATATGATGTACAATAATAAGTATATATATAAAAAATAAATCATAGAGTATTAGATGATTTAAAATGAACAGGATACGTAAAAATAAAAAAGTAGATATAAGAAAACACAGCTTAGTTTACTTTATTGTCATCTTATTATCTTACATTTACAAAATATTTTTAGTGGTTTTGTATGTTTTTTTTAGCCCTGATGAAGTCCTGCAAAGTGAGACGAAATGTCAGCAAATAAATAACTGTTTATCAACTGATAACTACTTTTTTTTGTTCCTTTTTGACCTCCTTTAGTTACTGTCAATCATTTTTATACACTATATGTATAGTAAAGTAATTTTACTAACCTGCTTTCAGTAGAGGTGGAGGTTCCAAAGAGCGATAGCTTAAACTGGGCTTCGTGTGGGTCTGTTGGCTTCGAGAGGCAACTATAAAAGTAAGCAATGTTAACAATTTATATTTAAAAAACAAAACAAAAAGGGATGAAATTTAAAAACGATGAAGACTTCTCATGGCTTAAAGCAATAAGAAATACAAAAGAATAATTTTTGTAGTAATTTTTTTATCTTTTCTTTTGATAACTAGAATTGTTTTCGAGAATTGCAGACATTATAATATATATTCTAAAATATTTAGAATTAAAATGAGGCAAGTTATTTTCATAACGTCGAGGATCTGTAACTAGTTTCAGATTCAGTTTAACCTAGTAGTCCTAAGAGTATAAAAATCAAATTTTAAATGTAGAGGAATAATGATATAACTTTTGTAAAAAAAAAAAAACTTCCAAAAAGCTGACTCATTGGTCTCTAAATAATGATAAACAAGAAAAAAAATTTCATTATGGAACAAAAACTAGTTTCAAACTATTTATTTATTAACTATCGTTCCAATTTACAGGGGTTCATCAGAGCTGTCGTGTGTACTCAAGTGCTGACTTTCTATACAACAGTCCTGAAAAGTGTGGCGAAACGTCGGTAAATAAATAGTTTACAACTATTTTTTGTTCCTTACATTTCATTATGTAAGGAATCTGTCTTGCATTCTCAAGTTATGGCCATGCAAAAATGAATTCACACTTACAAGACATAATGCAGGTTTTTACTTATTGACAATTTTGGAACATCGATGATTGACCATGTACAATGATAAAAGAAAGATGGTCTGTATGTAGTGAAAGAAAACTACACCTCCGTAATTCATCTTTTACTCTACGTTCTACATTTCAGAAGTTAGCTTTTTTCTCCCATATCTTTTATCTCTTTTTATTTTTTTAAATCTTTCCTGTTTACTTTTCATTTTCGTACTCACCTGCAATCTGTAAGGCAGGTGTCGTATTTTTTTCATTATTTTCCTTCATTCTTGACTTTACTCTTATTCCCTTTTTCCATCTTTTAGTGTGTTCTGTTTTCATTAATTGTCTAAAACCTTTTTTGTTATTCTTATATAATTTTATGTTTCACTCTGCATCTTTTTTAAAATTACATTGTTCATTTTTATATAAATTATCATAACTAGCCACACCATTGTTACATTTTATTTTTGTTATCTATTTACTTACTTTTTTGTACCTCATTTAAGTGTTGGTATCTTTTTCAGTCTTGATGAAGCTCTGCAACGTGGGGTGAAACGTTGGCTCAAATTAAATAGTTTTATTTTAATTTTTTACTTTGACCGCACTTGGCCCAACTTCCTTTTATTATTGAAAATTTTGTTTTAATTAAATTTTAAAAACCTGCTGATTTGGTCATGGAAGACATTTTACTTTTGTTTTATATTGTGTGCAATATGAATTCATTATCTCCATGGCTGTGGCATAAATGGACTTAATAAATTAAAAATTAACAAAATTTCTATATAAGCAATAAAATTGCTGTATAATTGATAATATTGCTATATAACTCATTCACCTGATTTTCATTAATAGTTTACATGCACGACAGCCAATCTTCCTATTCCTTATCATGAATCAATGATAAAGGCTTGTAGTTTATTTAATTTTTAAAAAGCAGATGCAAGATATAATCACCAGAGACTGGATTTATATGAAATTGAGTTTTCCTAATATTTTTTTACTTTTGCCAAAATATCTTTACAAATAAGTTAATTTAAATACAACTAAGATCACTTTTATTTTAGAACTTGGTAAATTGATGCTTAGTATGTGGTAAGCTGGGGCAAGTACTAATTAAATTCTAAACTATGTCAATAAATGCATCAAACTGTACAGAAAATCCTTGAAAATTTTAATTGGTTATTTTAATCATTTAAAAAATTGAAGAATAAATGACTTAAAATTGTATATATTAACAATAGGAGTATTCATGATCTTTAGTTTAACATTTAAAAGTTGTGTTAAATGGGAAAATACTTTTAATAGGTCTGCTAAATGGAGAATAATTTCACTCAACAAACCAGCTAAGTTCCACAGCATTTTGTCTGTAGTTGTTTTGATAGGTTAGTTGATCATAGTTCATGTTTAGCTTGAGTTATTTTTGTTTTGCAAGTTTTAAAACTCTAATAAAGTAATAGAAAACAAAACTAAGAAACAAGGGACAAGTGAGGTGGAGGAAAGATGATGTGATGAAACTGTTGGAGATTATATTATCTCGTAAAGATTACAAGGTTATCCAACAAGTTACCAAGAAAATTCGTTAGGAGCTCCTCTGCATTTAACATATAATATGGACATTAAATTAGGTTGATCACAATCCTATACTTTTAACATTTAGTATGTTAGAATACCCCTATTACCATATGTTATTTTCTAACAGTATATAAAATGTATTTATTTATAATTTATGGGTTTTTACGCATTTAGTTCTGTTCATATTTGTTTGTCCTTTAAATTTTATGTATTATTTTGAGTTTAAGTGCAATAACAATTTATATTAGACTATAGATTCCTGTTGTTTTTATGAATTTTATTGTTTTGGAGAGGCTTTTCTGACAGTCACATAATGCCTGAGCAAGAGATTGAGGAACTTTAGATTAGGCTATTTCTCTCGTGTACTAATATTTGAAAAAAAAAAGGAGTTATCTCTGTTTATTAGTTATTTAAAAGAGTTAGTCTGTTATTGTCAATGAGTTATTTTCTGAAACTGAAAAGATTATTAACTAATTATCATCAATCATACTCATTTCATATATGCAAGAAATTTTATGTTAAGTTTAAAAATTTTCTTCCCAATTATAAAAGCATATTTATAGCATTATTTTAATTAGAAATTTTATTGTTTGTTTTCTTATTAACTTTACTTTTAAGGGTTTTTGCTACTTTAAATAAAAAAATTGTATATTTTAACACTTTTTTGCAGAGGTATAGTTTTTGGGGGCAATGAGGCAACTGCTTTAGCTCCAACTAACTGGTTGGGCTTGTAAGGCAGTGAGTGCAATTTGAAAAAAAAGACCAAGGTTGTGATGTATTTGGAGACCCAACCTATTCTGTGATGTGAGAGCTCTCCCATTTTTTCCGTTGATTTATAGAACTCTAATTTATGGAATTAATTGCGAATCTCTTCTGTGAGTGTACATAAATTATAATATCCTCTTTTTTGATAAATATTTATTTTTTAAACATAAATAGTTTAGTCTACTTTTTTTCCATGTATTTCCACCAAAGAGAAAACTAATCAAATTTATCACAGATAACAAACTAACCAATTTCATCATTCAGAAGTGATGGAGGAAAAAAATAAACATTGTTCTAAATAGTCAAGATGGTGGAGCGTGCACGTTCTTCTGAGGTCTGTGAATAGCTGCTATGTTGAGCAGATAGATTAAAATGTTATACATTTTTGTTATTTTTCTATCATGGTTGTATTTACAGTCAATTTAAGAAAAAAATAGAAGAGGAGAATAGGTATTGAAGAAAAATTTACATAAAGAAAATCATAGACAAAAAACTCAAAACGATTGTCGACAATCGAGGGTTGGTAACCAACAAAGAAAGAGACATTTGTTGATTAGGATGGCGGGAGAGTGAATGCGTCTTGGAAGCTGGGAGGACCTGATCACCCTTTGTCTATGGTCAGTTAGCATTTTTTGAAAGATGAGCACTCTTTGTCTTGATCGCTGGTGGATTGGATGTGTCCTGAAAGCCAGGAGGGCCTGACCTACCTTTTGTTTACTGTCAGTGGTAGCATATTTAGAAAGAAGACATCAAGAATCATCATTCATCAAGGAAGATGATATAATTGGTTAGTTTGCTTAACCTAGGATTAAGTAGATTGTAAAAGTAGATATTAATGTATTTAAGTGCCATTTTGTCCTGATTGTCAGGAAAACCTGCCCTGAGAAAGAATTTATAGTGTTCAATAATTCTCATATCTAGTTAATATTTAATATAATCATTTAAATCTTGTCAGTATCAAGCTATATTTTAGATCTGAGAATAATAAAGATAGTTAAAATCTTTATAGTTATTTTACATATTACTTTACCTATCTAACAATACTAAGAGTTAAGTATCACAGGTTTTAAGTTAGTGTTTCAATTTTTATAGTAACTAATCTGCGCCATTAAAATTCATTATAATCAGTTTTTATCTCTTTACAATATTTTTTAGTAGAATATAAATCCAGCCTCTGGTAATAATTGACAAAATCAATGTTAAAAATAAATCAATCTAATTCATTTATTATAAATAATAATATAACAAGATTGTAAATATTATAAATTACTCACCAGCTTTTTTAGGAATGGCGCTAACTACCCTAGGCTGACTAGAGGGAGGGCCACCGTCTCCATGCTAAACACGACATGCTTTTCACTACAGTGTACAGTGTACCAACTAGTGCATAGTTATATACACTTTGTCTCTAACTAGACTGTGCAAAGCAGTGCAATTAAATATAGTTAATTCATCAGTCAAATCTTACATGCTTAGCAACTCGATACCTCAACTTTTTGTTGTTTTATTGAAATCGTAATTTCAAATCAAAACTAAAGGCAATTAAATATGGATATGACATTATTGAGTTAAAGGGATGATGATGTTATATAATTCAAAATAACATGTTTTTGTTAAGCATTCAAAATTTAACTGGCTATTCAAGGCTAACTAGTGTGACATGACAGTTTTTATCTTGAACGAGAAGAAAATTTCATTACAGAAATTAACCTGTTTGCTACTAATTACCATGTAAATGGGATAAATAGTTCTGCTTGATTAATGATGGTGTATTACTTAGTTGGATAAAATGTGTTTTGAGAGACTTCGTTTTTTAGGATCAATGGTGAAATCAAAAGTGATGAGTGGGTACTTTCTACATAAACTCCGATCTGGTTATATGACATGAAATGATATTTCAAGGGAGACATTAAGATTTAAATTTTCTTCGCAACCAATGATTACCTATCTCGACATAGACAATTAAATATTCTTTAGTTTAAAAAATTTAAGTTCATCAGAACACATAAGACCTATGATCAAATAAACCTTTATTTAGGTTGTTCGGGTCCTAGTAAGAGAGTCCCTGATCTGCGATTATCTAAATTTCCAAAGAGAACAAGTGTTTACTACCTCTTCTCTTTGCATACCATAACATATTGCTCATTTACAGAATAACAACTTTGGGTTGGAGCATCTACGGTGGGATATGAAAATTAATTATCAAGTATGCACAAAATGTGTCTCGTCTTCCTTGTATCATGTCTGCAAATGGGTCATCAAGAAAGCATCAGTATAACAACTTTCAGAGGAGTGCTTTAAAGAATGGTTAGTTCTTCATTGCGTATTGATTTTGAGCATATATATTGTCACTACGCCATACAGTCGAGCAAATCATGGAAACAAAGGAGTTTGAGTTGTCTCCTACTAGGAGAGGACTCAGAATCACAGCAGCAACTTACGCTTATTTGATTACTACTGAATTCTTCTTTTTCTTAAACGGTGCTACAATTTATGGGAGACCAAAGCCACCTGCAAATTTCGACCATCAGTCTTTTCTTTGCTGTGCTGCTGCTCTCTAGTTTCTGAGGTCAAGATGGACACATGGACAGTATGGAATCATCCAATATACTGTCAGCCCAGCTGACTTGTCTCAACAGTTGTTCATCTTTGTTGTTCCTACCAGATGTTACACCCAATGTTTTCAACCCTTCTCACTTTTTCTTAATCATTTCCTCTTCAGTCACTGAGTACTGTGAATGGTCTGTTTATAGAACCAAATTCATAAAGTCCAATCTTGCGCTATCTGCTGACTTCTTTTCTGACACATTCCTACCAATTCTTCCAGGGTCGATAATCAGCAACATGTCTTTAGAGCCTGGATTTGTTTTTGAGACATCTTATAGTTCCTTCTGGATTCTGTCTCCTATTTCTTCCTAGGCGTCTTCCATTTTGCTGATTTCTTCATTAATAAGTTCTATGTTTTTTATTAGAGGTATAATATGTAATTGATCTTGTGGGATAAAGCGACAACACTTTTCATATATCCCTGTTCATGTACCCTTTAACTGAAGAAGATTCAAAGATTCATTAAAAAACTGTTTCATTGGTACATGATAGCATTTTTCCAACACTAGGTAATTTATGGGAATGGCTTTGAATGGGAATCTGAAAGTTTACCAACAATATTGGCAATATTCTATATCAGTTTCAATATAGAATCGGTGGTAATGTACTAGCCTTCTAAATCAGTTTCATCAACTGATACTTATAAAGGTCCTGAATCTACTGGTTCAGAAAAAAAAAAAAAATAATAAGACAAAATCAAGCCCTGGGACTCATATTTTAAAACCTTATAAATTTCTTCCTACTCACAGATTGATTTTAAATTAGAAATCTTCAAAACAGGCTCAGTGTTACACATGTTTATTTTACTAACTTAGAATCTTCTAGAAATATACTTATTTATCATTATTGGCGCAACAGACCATGGAGGTCCAAGGCCTCGCGATATATTTCCTTAATAATGAGGTGTAGATAGTTGACCGTGGATTAATGATTGGAGAAGTTTGTCACTCCCACGCCTATTTTTTGTGAGTGCCACCCTGCAACTAGCAACCATGGCTAGTGGGCTTCACAAATGCCTGTAGGAGGCTGTGAATAAGTTTTGTATAATTTTATGAATGAAAAAATCCCAGGTAGGGCCGGGCTCGAACTTACAACCTTTGGGTTGGTACCATCGCCCCTAGAAATATACATTCAGTAGTATTAAAATTGTTTCAAACATATCCATGTATCAATATTTTTATTCGGTTTATTCCAAAAGACCCAAGTAGCAAACAGGTTAAGTATGAAGAATGTAAAAAAAAGAAAAAGAAAAACATAACCATGCCGAAAACATTTTCAAGCTTCAAACAGAACTTTTAAATTAAATTAAATCATTCCAGAAAATCATGCTATGAGAAGGAAAAAAAAAGTTTATTTAAAATTATCGGACACATCCAAAAACCAAAACTATTTTTTTTAAGTTTAATATATTTGAAATTTTCAATTAAGCAACAGGCAATAGTTTGAAGATGAATATACTTCATGATGAACAGACCAAAACTGCCATGTAGATGAACGATATTTCAATTAGAAGCATTTAGTTATATTAAATTGTTGTTATATACAAACTAAATAATTTGTATTCTAATTAATTAGCAAGGCGGTTAAATCATTAACCATTAACCAAACGATCAGTATCAATAAAACATACCGAGTGTTCTTGCAGTCTTTGCAACGAATCGTTGTTAGCTTCTGCGACCAAGTGGGCTCTCAACTGCCTGTTCCTGTTAAAACAACAAAAAAGGAAAAATTATTTCAGTAATTTAAATAAAATCCATGATTAAGGAAGGCCAATAAATTATAATGTATTAAATCAGCACTTCAACAGTGAATCAAGCTCCTGCCATTTATGGACAAGGGGAGAAGGGGTATTGTACCCAGTGATAAAGGTCGTTTTGAAAAAGAGATATATCTGAGCTCAGGAGAACTTTACTTTTTTTTGTGTGTTGAATAATATTAACATGAGTGAGCAATCTTACACCTAACTCAGGCTGAGTATGAATCATTAATAGAAAGTATGAATATTGTATCTGACCCAATTTTTTTGTTCAGATAAGTTACCATTATCAATTTCAAGTCTTATATCTAGACTGTTTAAAAATAAAACATATGACACAAAACCACTGAGAGTCTGGTCGGCAGAGCAAGTATGGACTTCTCCAATTCAAGACAGGGATGTCTACCTAATCTAGTGGTGGCTCGAAGTATTCATTAACTAGTAAGGAATTTGGTACACGGAGAAATGAATTATGTGAACAAGACGTAACATTTAGAACAGTGTGGAAACTTGTTCAATGAAAGCAGTTGGGTATTTACGTTTCATCTTGCTTGGAGCACGAATAGTGTTTGTGTTCAGTCCAAAGGTCTGCAGTGTTGGGTTTTGTGGAGGGTTAGGAAGGAGTCATAAAGTGTTTGTGTTCAGTCCAAAGGCTTGTAGTGCTGGGTTTTGTGGAGGGTTAGGAAGGGGTCATATAGTGTTTGTTTTCAGTTCAAAGGCCTGTAGTGTTGGGTTTTGAGGAGGGTTAGGATGAGGTGATATAGTTTTACTTCTGAAATAGCCAAGGGAGCTGTCATATATTGGCACAAGTACCAAATAAAATCGGTGCTACCTTTGAGGAACAGGTGATAACTGGTACCTCATGGGTCAAATCCCCAATAAGCTGGAACCTGAAGACTTTACATGGAGCTCTGCTCCTCTTTTAGTTAGGAAGATGATTAGCAGTCCGAGTTTGGTGCAGGGAGTACCCAGCCATGAGACCGGCACCCCCATCAGCAGCTAAAGATCACAGGTGACCCATCCTATATGGGACCCAGAATGGCAGGACAAGTAAGATAACAAGCATGCATTTTCATTTTCTATTACTAACACAAAATGGTGAATCATTATCATCAACACATCTCTCATCTAAATTTAATTTAACATCACTAAAAATATTATATCTCTCTTTTGGCCTACCCACTCTATACAATTATTATCTTTCTTTCAATTATTTAATGTCAATCTCTCTTTTACGTTCTAATTAAGCCTCTTCTGAAATGGAGTACACAAAAATTTGGCTCCATGAGGCATTACTCCCCCATAAATTGGAATCAGGGGTGCCGTGGTCAAAACAATTTTTAACTGTGCTAATTTCATTTGACTTAAGACTTCCTATATAATAATAGTATACAAGCATATCTTTGTCTATTTTCTCTCTTATTCCAAAAATATCATGGTTTACTATTGACAAATACAATTAAAAAAAAAAAAGAAAAAAATAATGAATGTCAAAGTAATTCACACATACCTAGCATCAAGTTGCATTATATGCTGGTGTGCATGAGCTAGCTGCTGGTTTGCTATTCGCAGTTTATCTTCAAGCGATGCACTTTCTACACACTTTATCGAATATTTATCAGACAGCGAGAGTATTTCTCTCTTGATCTCTTCCATCTCAGCCCTAGGTAAAAATAATATTTTTAATATAATTATATAAAACAAAATGACCGGCATTGGTATTTTTTATTACTTTAAATGATTCATTAAATGACTATATTATACTGACACTTACTAAAAAAAAAATTTTAAATGTACTTACTGATGTTGCTTATGAATGGCAGTAATGTCATGATTCGACTGCATCTTGCTCATATATTCTGCCTTGAATTTGGCAACTTCCTTCTGAACTTCCGCTTCGTGTGCTTTCCGCATGGCATCCAAAGCTATAAACATTTATGACCATACAGTAAAGTGTATTATAACTAATAATGTTGAAATTATAGAGAATATCGCAACATTAATCTCCTAAATTCATATTTTTTATAACGAAATAAGGGGGTTTTGGAATTGATGCCACCATAATTCTATGTACTGAACATTATTATTCCAACAACTTGTTGGCACTCTTTATGATAAATGCTTCAGGAGTAGAGCTATCAGAAGCCAATTAGAAAACATAGCTGTTAAAGTTTTGAAGAAAAGCTTTAAAAAACAAAAACATTGGTTCGGATATGAACATTTATTTGGGCAAAGTTAACAATAAAAACATAAACGTAAAATCAAAATAAAACATTTAGAAATAAAATAAAGAATATAAATTAATAACTATATAAAATAAAATACTGTCTGCAACTCCGATAGTTCAGAGGAGATATCCCTTGATACCAGCAAGACTATTGTTGTGAAGTTGTAGACGCAGCCCTTTTAGCCAACTTTCAAAAGTGGTTAAAACTAGATGGGCCCATGTCTATACTGATTCTAATTATGGTGACTAATATTCAATCTTAATTAAATTGAACACTCATCGGAGCAGGGGCTATTTACTAATTATCACAAGTAAAATTAAATGTTCATATAATTAAATTAAATATTACGACCATTAACAAATTAATATAACTTGGCATGAACAATAGCTAAATAAAAGTTTTTTAATGGCAACACATAATTATGGTTGACTGTTTATGAATTAAGAATGACATGTTCTGGATTGTGGTCAAGAAAAATAATTAGGGAATATTTCAAATTTCCTTTGCTCGCCCATTTTGTACACCTCCACCAATCAAAACACTCCTGATGAAGACCTGCAATGCAAATTGAACGTTGGTTCTAATTAAATAATTAAAATAATTTCTTAATTTTCTTTTCTTGACTGCAACTCAGACCATCTTCTTCAAGATTAATGATTTCAATCTTCCATTTCAATTAATATTAAGTGGAAACTTTACCTGCAAGTGTAGCATGAGTTTCCTCGGTCAGCGCCTGTTCCTTTTCTAAACGTAGGGATCTAAGCTCCCTCTCGTGCTTTTCTTGAAGTTCTTGAATTTGTCGCCTATGTGAATTCTCCATTCCAACAAGACCCTTTTCACAAACCGCCTAAGATTGAAGAAAATAATAGGATTATTGATACATAAAAATTTAATGGTCCGTTTGTTTTTCCACATAAATTTTGGATGTTATTCAGTTAATTGGTCTAAACAAAGGTACACGACTTAATAATGGAAGGAGTGTTTATTTCAATATAGAATAGTGATATAGATACCTTCAAATGCTGTATTTCGGCTTGGTACCTCTTCCTCATAGATTCCTCATCCTCGTAGCCAGAACTCGACGAGCTGAGGTTGTTATAAGCCGACCTCAGGTCCTCTGTTTGCAGGTTACATTGAGTTTCCCATGTTTCCAATTCTCTTTCTAATTTGCTATTCCTCTCGATCAATTTTCCTTCTTCTTCTCTGTAATGCTGGATCTGTGAAAATAAAATATATTATAATCATTTATTATTAAAAGATTTTCTTTTTAAATTATTGATTAATAGTGTGGAATCCACAATAAACATTTTAAAAGAAATAAACCATATCAATGTCTATCGTATTGGGATCAAGGCTCTCTGAAATATTGCAGACATCAAAAGGGCTTCTGCCTTTCACCAATCTTTTTCAAAATTTATATTGATATCACTCTCAAGACAGTAGAAAAGAAAATGGTGGTAAATGGGAGTAAAGATACATATAAAAGCTGATGACCAAGTAATATTAGCCCAAGAAACAGAGGACATTAACTATATGCTAACAAAAGTAATAAATAATTTCTCCTTTAGGAAGAAAAAACCTTGAAGGTTACAAGCATTGTGTGATAAAAGTTTTAAGGAATAGTGTCTGATGATAAATGATTTTGATTTTGTTTTAGTGAATATTTGACTAATTAGAAATTGATGTTTTTGACCTGGGCAGAATAACCTGCATGGAGTTAGAGTTTTTAAATTATATAGTTTTAAAGTTGCATTAAGTAGATTGTCCCTGAAGATGGCCGGATTGGCCGAAACGTTGGACTTATAAGAGAAATAAAAGGTTTTGAGACTATAATGGATAAAATTTGAATTATTTATTTTAAATTAGTCTTTTAGTTTGTACTTGGTATGATTTAGTTGACTTATACAATGCTCATTAGTAATTTTGTAACTCTTATAATATCACTAATAGTTGTTTCTATTAAGAAACGGAAAGTATCAGTGTTTGTTCATTGAACTTTTATACTTGTATTTATGAACTAATATTATTAGCTTTCTTTATGAAACAAGGTTCTGGAGTCTATCTTCAGTAGTGAAGGAAACTACACCAGTGATATTGAAAAGAGAAGGAAGAAAGGCCACTGTAAAGTGAAATTCTGTCCTCTGGAGCTTAAGTACATATCCCAGTACCAAGAGTTTAATATGTAAGACTGTATTTGAGTCTATCATGTAGTGGATGACTAAATATATAATAGTTATAACTGAGCCAAGAAGGCTGTGGAAGTGAGAGTGGGGAGACAAAGGGTTAAAAGGGCAGACAAAGGGATTCGGAGTTTGGTGACCGAAGGAGAAGGTTCCTCAAAACAGGTGCTGGTAGCAGAGATTGCACAGAAGGTAAAAGTGCCAACATTTGAGAGACTACTAGAGTTTTATATTTGTGAAAGTGGAAATAGTGTTGCCAGTGACAAGTGAAGTCTTAGTTTTCATCACTGATATAAAAGACCATTCCAAAGGGAATCTATTGTGAATAATTGTAAAGGTTGCCAAAGCAGAGTTAATTTAATTTAGTTTGTATCTATAGATAAACCAGGGATTGTTCCCAGCAATAACTTATATCATTCTCAATATAAATGAAAATCATAGTACTTTTATCTTGTATTTATTTTTAATATTTTATTTTATCTTTTATGTAAATAAATTTTTGTCTAAGAATTCCAACTCGTACATTTATTACAATCATGACATATGTCTCAGAAATATGGATCATTAATGCCTCAATCCACAAAGGCTGTTAGGCACAGAAATGGATTTATAGAGAAGAGTGGCAGGAAAATCCAGACATGAAAGAATAAAAAAACATAGAATATGAGAGTTGATGGAGGTGAAACAGATACTTCCAATCATTGTAGAAAACAGATTATGCTAATTTAGACATGTTAAAAGAATGTTTGCAATAAGAGTTCTTAAGATAACTATGAAATGGGAAGTAGAAGAAACAAGAAAAAAAAGACCCAGAGTTAAATGGAAAGATGAGGTGGAAGGAAGTTTGTCATGGTATCAGCGAAGTGAAAGGTCTTGAATAGTGAAGAGTAAAAAAAAACTTAAATTTTTTTTTTAACCTACAACTCATGAAAGGGTCAGGGGAGCAATAGTTTGTAAGGAAGTACTGTTACTAGACCAATGGTTGTGCAAGGAGGTGATTTGGTCAGAATCACCACCAGATTTTTACCCAATTAAGGGTAACCACTTCATGTTGCTGGTGGACCCCAGAGGGCTGTCTCACGACTACAGTGAAACTAAAAACAATTGTCTGCCACGGGGAGATTTGAACCCGGGTGCTTGGAGTTGGTAGCACAGTACCTTACCACTGAGCTACCCACTTCCCTAGGAAAAAAGAAGGTAAAAAAAACTACATTATAGGAAAATTTCTTTAAAAAAAAGATTCAAAAATTCTTGAATAAAAGTATTTAATTGATAAAATAATAGTCACCAGGTTTGTCTTTTGCTCATCAAATTCCTCTCTGAGTTTAGCAATTTCAAGCTCTTGTTTTTTCTCCAGTTCTTGAATTTCAGAAGCATGGTGATTTTCAAGTCTAAAATTATATAATAATTGTAGTCAGATAAGCATAGATATGAAATGATAAACTTATGTTTTGATTTATATAATTAAATTGTTAATGTAAATAAAGTAAAAAATCAGAAAAATTTTTAATTCTAAAGATGTATCTAGGACTGGTTCCTGAGTAAAGGGTTAATGTGATTGTCGATTTAAAGTAACAAGAAACAAATTAAACCAAGATAAAAATCTTAACTATTTAGAAAAGATAATTTTAAAAAAAATTATAATAAATATTTACCTCAATAATTCTTCTTGAAGAGTGGTACAACTAGAGCATTCTTTGCTATTCTCAGCACATTTCTGCAAAGAACCTAACCTTTCTTTCAACAGTTCACACTTTTTACATAACGTGTCAATCCAAGTATCTCCAGGTTCTACTTTATCCATAATTTCCGCACTCGGATTCAGAATCCTCGCAAGAACATAAACCTCCCTCGCCATTCTCTCAACTACATCCTTTAACCTTTCCTCATCTTTCGAGTCCTGAGTAAGCTCTCTACAGAATTTGACATATAAGAATTGTATTTCCGACAAAAGGCTACTCTCCTCCAGAGCTCCCTGCTCACCTTCCACATCAGAATACTCGGCATTACATATAACGGAGACCCTGGCATCGAGCAAAGACTTATGGGCGACGACATCGACAAACTGAGCCAAGAGAGCACGTGTTTTTTCCTCATCTTCAACAGTAGGCCTATTATGAACATTGTTCTCTTTTTTCAAAGTCTCCAACCTCTTCTGATACTCGTTCTGAAGCTTTTTAACAGCACTATTCATATCGTTTTTCAAATTATCGTCAGCCAGTGACGCCCACATTTCTAAATTAGCTCTTTCTTTGACAATTCCTGAAAATCTAGTCTGGTTTTCACTTTCTATATAACTGTGGTAAGTTTCTGAGCATTGACTGAGTACTTGTGAGATTTCGGCTTGGATCAGCTCTTGGTTGACGGCTTCTTGTGCCATTGACCAAGCTGCTTGAAGGCAATCATTGTTCTTACTTAGGCCTGCATCATCAGCTAGACTTTCAACAGCAAAAGCTTCAGCAAGTTTATCAACAACAGAATTTATATAACTTTCAACTTTTGCATCAAGTGAATTTTTCTTATTCAACAGCTCAGCAATGATAGGGTCTGCTTTCTTTCTTTCTTTCACTTTCCTGCTGGCTCGTTTTACACCCTGCTGTGTTAGATGTTTGGCGAGCGACTTGACCAAATAATCCAGTGACGTTTCCATGCTGGGCTTACCTCCACTTATTTTGTTGTCCAAACCAGTAATCAGCCTCTCAGCATCAGTCAGATCTAGACTCTTACTTTCCATTACGGCATCATGCAACCTGCCAATCAGAACGGATTCATAAGCCAACTTCTCAGCCAACAAATTCAACTTGGCTTCATTCGTCCATTGGCCAGATTTAATCAATGATTCCTTCTTTTTGGCTAGTACAATCAGTTTAGCTCTTAGAAGATTTTCCATTTTTTTCACCTCATTCACCATCTCTTCTTTTTGACCACTATCAACTTCGTCGCACTCTCCATTAAATAATTTCAGTTCAATTTGCTTTCCATCATTCGAGCTCTCTTGGGCTGCTGCTAATTTCGCTTCTAAATTTCTCAGTCTTAGTAAAACCTAAAACATATATATTATTAGCTAAATTTGTTCGGCACAAGGTCTAAAAGTTATAATCATAAAAAATAATAATCTGCACATATATCACCTTCAAGGGTTCAGAGCTAGTTGCACTATCCAGAGATTTTCTCCTGAGCCTGTCTCCTTTGCTATCAATTTCTTTTGGTGCGGGAGCGATAACAGCTTTTGCTATACCACTAGCGGGGATCTCAATACTACTCATTTTGCTTTCGAGCTCTGAAAGTTTCTCTTCAAGCTCTTTGCATATTGTAAAGGATTCTCGTCCTTTTAGAGATAAAGATCTTCTCTTTTCTCTTGTTTCTGTTTTTGCCAATTTTTGCTTTAATGTTCTTATCTACAAATAAAAAAAAATAGATTAATCATTAAACATTTCAGAAGTAAACTGCTTAGAATAAACTAATAGATTTTATAATGAATAATGAAAAACAGAAGTGGCTGCATTTTTTTTTTTATTGACACAAATTAAATCTAGTTAGAACCAATAAATAGAAATGAACTTTGATTACTAATAGTTCATACAGGTCATTGCAGACTTAAAAGACATTTTATTTATTTATTTAAAAGATTTGTGGAGTAGTTAATATGGACAGGCCCTATAAACTGCTCTACATTATATTGCAGATTGGTTGTTCCTTTTAGATTTCATTAAAAAATCAAAAAGGTTCAACAAAGAGGAATAATAATCATTATAAGAATTATTCCATTGGCAGAAAAGACTAATAGACCCATTTGCTGGATACATTTCCCTCCAATATCACCACTACCAGTACCAGTAGTTAAGACCAAATCCCACAGTTTTATTTTATTGATATATTATACTGTAAGATAAGCTTGTAATTTGGTATCATGAAATCAAATCAAACATTAAAATGTTATTTTAAAAAAATTAAATTATTTAATTTAGGATATAATCAATCAGAAATAAATTATTATTAAAAACAATAACAATAAAAAAACAAACTAAACTTTGAAGCATCTCAATATTCATAATTTCTAGAGCCTCTTCCTCTTTAAATATTTTAATAATTTATAATTACCTGCTTTTCTGCTCCTGACAACTTGGTAGCAAGATCTTGTATCCTGGCAGCCATTAGATTACTACTGGCATCGGCTTCCATCTTCATACTGATCCCCTCTTGCCGAGCACTCACCAGGCTCAATTCCAACCAATCGCACTGTGCTTGAGATTCACGCAATTCCCGCTTCAGTGCCCTAATCTCACTGACTGCCTTTTCGAACCTTGATCTCAGATCTGTGTACTCCTCAATCATCCTAAGACATCATTATTTCTTATAACATTTAACATATTTAATTTTTTATAGTATAATTTATATTTATGTTTAGTAGATCTCAATAAATAATACATGAGCCTTTCAGTTAGCAGAATGAGGCAGTCATTTATATCACTTTTATAGATTTTTGACTTTCTTTATCTTGTTGTGAGGATACTTTATTATATTTTTTTTGTTCAATAACACTTTTGATAACAGAAAAAAAGTATCTAGTGCCAAGTGATATACTATTGAGCAGAAACAATTATTTACTGTGCATAAATTTTATAGAAAAATAAAATAATTCTACTTAAAAGATTTCACACTTTTACTGATGACATCAATCATATAAAATATATTATTAAACTAAATTATTAAATATATAATAAAAATAACAATGAATCGATTTACTGAATTGATCAAAAATAGTAGAACACACAATTTCATGAGATCAAATTCTTCAAATAAGACTTTTTTTACTAACGGCTCACTCGGTAATGCCAATAATTCAAAGTAAATAAAATAAAAACTGATAAAATAATCCTCAATAACCTAAGACGAAACCTCCACAAAACAATAATATAACCTCTTTAATAAATGAAATACATGAATATTATATAATTTGATGTTAAATCGTTTGGTTTTTTTCATATTAGGATAAGAGTTGTGCAACTGTAAGAGTTGATGATATTATCACTTTTTTGTACCGACTCTATAACATGTCAGCAATCTGTTGCACTATAACAGTCTACTACACAGGTAAATATGATTGAAATTTAGCTGAGTAACAAAATGGCGAGTAAGCTATATTTTATATAACTTATAAATAAGGTTTTACACTTATTCTACTAGAAATGACAAATTATTAATATTATATTATTTTTGGAAATTTGAATACTATGTTAAAAAAAAAAAACAGTTATTATTATCAATTATATTTAAAAATATAACCTGGGTTGAAAAGAATATGTAATTTAAATTAAAAACAAAACAAAAAACTATAAGTTATTGTGAATTGATAAATATGAATCAGAAAAAAATAATCAATAAATGAATGCTATTGCATTATTATAAAATCAAGAAATTATCATGCTATTGCTAAATATATTTATTTTATTAATATTTTGTATTCTATTTAAATATGATTAAGCATCAAATTAAAACTTTTTTAATTTTGAATACTATGTTAAAAAAAAGAAAAGCTAGTTATTATTATTACCGATGATAATAAAAAATATAATCTGGGTTTAAGGATATGTAATTTCAATTTTTGTTTAAAAAACTTTAGTTATTTTGGAGAGATAAATATCAGAAAAAAAATCAACAAAAATCAAGAAATGTGGACTATTGCACTATTGTGCCAATCAATATATTATCAAACTATTTTTCATCAAATATAAATTATATTGATTTCATTCAAATTTCTTTTTCTATTTACTAAACATGATTATGAATTAAATTAAAACTTTTAAATTTAGGAAAATGAAATAAAGCAAGTTTATAAAGAATTTTCAACCAATTTATTCAATTTTGTTAGAAAAAGAAAATTGTTTTTTTTTTTTGGGGGAAAGATACAAGTTCGATTCTAGCTATAATATTATCAAAATTTATTTTTTGTAGATTTATTCTAAATAGAAAATGTTAAAGGGCTTTAAGGAAAAAAAAATTAGGCAAGCTTCATCAAAATTGTTAAAAGCTATTATGCTATGATGCTACAGTCAATAGAAGAAATATTTAAGTTATTCACATATTGCGCAATTTGGCACAGGAATCTAAAAATAAAAACAAAAAAGGACTAAATTGGTGAACTCGTTCAAAAGATAATATTCAATTTATATTTTGAAGGCTTGCGAACAGTGATTCCAAAACACTTTATCTTCTTCCTTTGTTTTCATAAATGGCTGAGACACAATTCTAAGAATTATCATGGGATGATCAGTGACTCTAGTACCAAATCTTTGGACTATCAATCCAGTAGTTTCTGAGAAAAGCCATAAATGATGGATGACGCGTGGTGGACAGACTTTGTTTTTTCTTGGTTGGTTACAAAGGTTCATTATTAAATAAACAACAAACAAATATTCAAACTGATAATTTAACCGAAAGGGGGTGATGGTAGCAGCGTGGTAATGCGCCAGTCTGCCAACCCATAGATTGCGAGTTCGAGCCCGGCCCTACCTGGGATTTTTTTCAAGCACGAAATTATGTAATACTCACTCATAATCTTCCCCCGGGCATTTGTGAGGCCTGTCAGCCAATGGGTGGCACTCACAAAAATAGGCGTGGGAGTGACGGACCCATCGTATGAAAACCACGTCAGGAAACAAACGAGCGATGTTTTCTTAAGTACATCTTGCGAGGCCTAGGGCCTTCATGGTCTGTTGCGCAAATGAAAAAAAACCCTAAAAAAACCGGAAAAAACAAAATGAATTCAACCCTAAAACATAATCTTAAAACATTTATAAAACTAATATACTGTACCTAATTGATAATCTAATAACTATAAAGATTAAAAAAAAAAATAAATATCAAAGATAAACTTACCTGTCCTTGTCAAGTCGAGAAAGATCCAGAGTGAGATCAATGTTGGTCAAATCGGAAAGAGAATCTACACTCCTCGCCCGCCCCGAGCCTGGGCGCAGCTTGGCGTAAAGGGCTTCATTTTCCTCAATAGCAGAAGCGAGCCTTGTTTCTAATCTCTCCACTTCACTAGCCAATCTTTCAGATAATTGCTTGGCCTCGTTGAATTGGTTAAGAGTAACCGATAACCGGTTGTTAGCTTCATCTAGTTCATTCTCAGCATTGACCAAGGCCCTTTCCCATTCATCTTTGTCATCAGAATACCTACAAAAAAATTTATTAACTATTGTTATGGATAGATGAGACATTAAAAATTTTTAAAAATAAAATTGAATATTATAAATTAGAAGGTATGGCAAATATATTATGTGTTTAATGGAATGATTATTAACAGAAACAAAACCCATTTTCGATGTTAGATATTTAAACCTTCAACTGCTCCAGCCACATATAACTGGGTAGAGAAACCCATATCTCCACTGCTCCAGCCACATATATGTGGGTTCTAAATACAACCCACATATATGTGGACAGCAATATAAATTACTGTCATAAAACAAATTTAATAAATACTAAAGTGTACTAACCTGTTCTTTAACAATTCTAACTCTGCTGAATCTCTAGCCCTAAGTTTTCCACTTTCCTCTTCTCTTTTAATCAGATCCTCCACCTTCAACAATAAAAATAAAATATTTCAGTGATTACTTCGATATTTTATTATTAATGGTTTGATTTTTCAGTATATTTGAATATATTAAAATTCAAATAACAAACCTTTCTTTCTAGAGCAACCAGATCAGCATTCCTCTTTTTATCCTTAATATCTTCAGTGTTAATGGTTTTCTCTCGAAAGATATAGTCAGTTTTATCTTCAACAATATCTTTTGCCTAAAATAAAATGATAAAAAAATGTTTTATCAATATTTAGCATACAATAAAGAAAAATATGTGTACATATTTTTATGATTACAATTTTAATTTGGAATTGGGTCATGATGTATAGGAACATGTGATCCTGCACATGATATGATATGGATGAGATGTCACGTACAGATGTCAGGAGAGAACAGTGTCTGGAGTAGCCAATCCTGTACTACGGTACCGTTTATCTGACATCTACCCTTCACCTAACGGAACTGCTGCCTTTGATAAATCATTTATTACCCAAGCTGCATATCACTGGAACTCCATTCACTCTAATATACGTCATGTACCAATCCTTATATTTAATTACTGTTTCATTAACCAATCTATTCCGATATCATAATAGTGCAGATGTAACTACCCTTTTGTTTTGTTTTTTATGTATTTAGTCAGTTAGTTTTTAAAACTTTTTTTTTTATCTCTGCATTTAAAATTAATCAATTTTAATATAAGTTATAATCAAGTGTGGCCACACTGTTTTTGGCCAATCTATGTTGTAAAATTAAAATTACCTTATAATTGTTCATATAGGAACCTAGCCCCAGAATAATAATCTATTTTTCATTTCATTTCATGATTTTGGAAGCCCCTAGCAGCAACGTTATGAGCCCAGTATTTTATTGTTAATTAATAGTATTACTGTGAGAAGGCAACACTGCATGAGCGGGTAACACTGGAGAAGAAACCTAGGGAAAGGAGGTTACATGGGGTTTTTTGTCATAATAAAAACGAGTGAACATTTTTTTGAACTCGTGAAAGGTATTTTTTGTTAGATTATTACTATTACCTCTTACAGTCATCCATGGAGTTGTCAAAGAAGCTTTATTTGATGTCGTACCAGAAAAGTGGTCAGGAATAGATGAAGACTCTATTGAATGTTGAGGTGATTTAAAACATTAGGTATCTATTCAGCAATGTTTTATTGAAATAAACTATTTATTTGTTGTATTATGAATAAATTTTGATTTGAAATAATTGTTTCTAATGTATTAACGCAGATTATACTTGAGCAATTATCTGAAGTTTCCTGAAGGTATTTGTTTCACCCTTCCTTTCTTATTTTTATTATTTAAAACTATTAGCTCCTTACAATAACTATTATTAAAAAATGTATGCCTCCAAAAATTTGACGTCTCACCTGGGCATTGGTTGCCTCATCACCTGCTGTTTCCTTTAGGTCCTGCTTGAGTGAAGAACCCATAACAAGCCCAAAACAAAGTTTATTACAGTGTAATCTCGATATTTATGTTTTGAAGTAAGTATTCAAAAACTATGGCTTTTTTACTATAGATTTAAGATTTCTGTCAAGTATAGGAATAATCATTTCTAGAAACCACAAATAAGAAAAAATATTGAGGTTATATGTATGTTGCTATGGCTCCTTTAATAGACCAGACCAGTATCAATGTTCATTTTTATATTAATCATTTGATGGGTGAACAAAAAAATTAATAAATACTAGAGGGGTACCCAAGTTTTTATTAGTATTTATTAATCCCCCCCCCTCATTCCTGCCTAATGGTAGAGCAACTTCCATTTATTTATTTTTTTAATAATTTATATATTGTTATTTACAACTGTATAAAAATATATACAACAAGTAAATTTGCTGTAGGTGACATAGTGACATGATACAAACATGTGGAGAATCTACCCATTGATAGAGCTCCAATTACTTCCATTTTAAAAATAATAAAACTGTTCATTTAATTGTACTACTCATTGCTCAAATTGTATTATTTTTTCAATATAGTGTAAGCAGCAAAAACAAATAAATTTCAAGAGTTTATCCCATTATTTTAATTTGTAATACAATTTATTAAACCTTATATATAAAATAAAATATTACACGGTGAATACCAAAATCTTTTTTTTATATAATAGAGAGAAATAAAAGGAATGAAAAATATTTTCACACTTCAATTGAAAATAAATTACTGAGAAATACAAATTTTAGAAAGAATAAAAAAAAATTTAAACATTATTTATATAAAGTTGATATAATCTAATTTTGATCAAAATTATAAAATAAATATTTTTCTCTTAATTTTGAGCGAATTGTAATGGCCTAATTTTTTTATTGTTTAAATAATATAATTTGTGCCCAAGTTAAGTCTCAAACATTCTTTGTTATATCTTTAAATGTTCAACATTTCGGCCAATTTGGCGATTCTCGAGGACAATCTATCAAACAACAGGCTTTTATGATAAATTCATTTTTAACAAACTACATTGTTACTAATAAATTAGCATACCTTAAATATAAATTTACACCTCACATCCACTAATTTAAAAATAACTTTAAGAAATAATAAAGAGTGTTTAGAGACTTAACTTGGATACAAATTATTTTATTTAAACAATAAAAACCAGTCTCAAAAAAGTGAAAAGCTTATATATAAATTAATTTTGTATTTTATGCCAGGTGAAATTCATAATGAAAAATAAATTTGTTAACATAAGCATATGTTTGCTTTGTGTAGAAAAAAAAATCTGTAAAAATGTAGAAACAAATAGTTGAGTACATAATTATATTTAAATATATTATATAATTTACTTTAAAACTGGGATATAATAAAAATTTAAAAAGACTTATTAAAAAAAAAAATGACCAAACTACCTTAGAATCAGAAGAGAGATGAGTGGCTGTTATCATTTCTTGGCTTGATACAGAATCCAGAGTTGATCTACGAGAGTTCGGAGGTGATGACCTTGACCTTTTATTTCCTAACCCGCGCCATTTAGACACACCTCTGTAAATTAAATAATGATTAGTTTAAACAATGCTAAGGAATATGGAATTACTTTAGATAATATTTCACTGTTGACAAATATTTTATATTTTCAACTAATAACGGTATTTCGAGTCAAATTTAAATACACTGAGCATACCATCATGTTGCGATCAATAAAATTTTAAGGCTCCTCAGGATCAAACTGTGCTCTTGAGCAGTTTCTGATTGCAGGTCATTTATTGATTGCTTCATTTCATCACTAAGTTCAAACTTACCAATGTATTTTGCATACATTCAGAATATTTTTTTGATTTTAGATCATATGTTTTTAAAATGTGAAATGAGTTAATTTACTCATAATTATGCTATTTGTAATAGATTACCAATATGAATTTGTATTGTATTGTATCAATGGCAATGGAATATAGGTAATCCACAGCGCAAAAGCTGGGTCTCAAAGACCTATAGTAAGTGATATTTATTTGTCTAACATTCTGGATCTCTGAACTAAATAATTTTTCTTTTTTATGTTACATAATCCATTTCCAAATAAATAATTACAATAACTGTTCCATTTGAAAAACCAAAGTATCTAATTGCAAACATAGCACCATTAGTACAACCTAGCGGCTGAAAGAAACAAAGCTTAGCTCCCCAGTGACCTCTGGGAGCAGAAGATATAGACTATTGAATTTTTAAACTCACAATGTGTGAGTAGAGCTCACAAAGCGGTTTTCTGGCTGAGGGAAGAGAAGGAATTATGGGAGTAGAGACATACATACAATACCATAATAACGTACAACCATGCAATACCATTAATGGCACACATCTGAGTAAGTTCACCTCTAATTTTCTTGTACTACTTCAACCTTCATCTTATATTTCATTACTACCACATCATTTCATTGATAGCTACAATTTCCATTGACACCAAATCAAAATTTATTACAGTCAAACCAGAAATATTTTATTTTGGCCACCCTCTAAAACCATGTAAATTATTCAATTTTTTCCCCCTTCAATTTATAATGCAAGTGGGGGTATATTTCCTTTCAATTAAATTTCTTACATACCGTCCACTCATTATAAAATTAAAGACTCACTTCATACAGTAATAAATGTATAACATATTCAACCAGTGATTCCTAAACCGACTGCCACAGCGAATACCAGAGCAATAATATTTAATTTTTACAAAGATTTTATAAATTAGAATTAGATCCATTTATACAAAATGGTAGAACCATCGTCTCCACTCACTACCACTCATAAGCCATTAAGACTTAGAAATAAATACATAATTTAGAAACGCTCTATGTATTTTAGTACTGAATCCTTCATGCATTGTAGTAGAACTTTGTTAACTTATTTTTTCATATGGGCAACTATTATTAATGGTTATCTTTTAAACATTATCTTCTCAATCTTCCTCCTTGTGCCACATTTTGTGTGAAGGAACCTCAATTCAACATTGCCAAACCTCAGGGTCCTCGCAGAGTTGTTTGAGCGTTTTTCTTACAATCCTTTCAGAGTGGCTTCTTGCCAGTTTCTATCATCTTTCTGAATTTGTGGTCCTCACTTGTCAAACATGACGGAACTACTTCAGCTGCAACTATTTCTATGGTGGGTTTAAGCACAGGAATTTTCAGCTCCTCCCTAATCCTTTCATTTCTTACGGGTTATCTTCTAGTTTTTCCTGCAGTTCTCCATAAGTGCTTCACTTCAGCTCCTGTGATTCTGCTTATCTGCTTGTCGTGCATAATCCATCACTCAGTCCCTACCCTAGTAGGGAGATATACTGATTTACTGCTATTTCCAAAGGAGTGAAACAGATTCAAAGAGCTATAATATTGGCTCGAAACAAGCGGACTGTCTATACTTACAAATATTATATTATACATAAATTACCTTTGATATTTTGTGTTTTAATAAATGTTAGAGCATTTAATTAGCACTGCTTTTCTTGCATATTCAATCGCTTTAAGGATATTTATGTTACCTTACAAGGGTGCGGATAATTTTTTCTTTTAAACTAACAAGGGTGCCATGAATTTTTTTTTTAACTCTGAAAGGGTGTCTTAGCAAAAAAAAGTAAGGGAACTGCTGCGATAGATCCACCTCTTGTATTGTGGGTTAATACTTCTTGAGAACACTAAAAAAAATAATTACTTTACAATGAAAATTAAATTTTGTTTTCCCTGTCATCTAGACTGATTTACAGATTGATTGCAGACAACCCAATATAGTTTAGATTTTTTTCTAAACAGGTTGTCTGATTTAGAATTATTTTTAAAGCTGGGTATGTATTCAGACGGTGTGCTGCTAAAGCTTCTATCTTATAAAGACATGGTTGTCTTTAACATTGAATATGAAACATTATCTTTCTTGCAGAACAAATTCTCATTTAATAATAGTAATAATATGTCCTAAATTATAGCTAAATAAAAATAGTGCAAAGAAGTAGTCAGGGGTGCAGTAAATGGAGAGAAGAACACTAATAAGAAAAAGTCATTTTATTTATGCTATTTCACCCTTTCAATTTCAATCTTTTATCAGCCAGAACTACTGTAAAAGTTCTGCGAGACTGCAATAGTTCTGCTTGATAAAAACCTGCAATTCCGATTGAAACAACAAAAAATAAAATAAATTTTGCTAAATGTTCTCCCCTCCATTTATATTGTTGCTATATCTCCTGTGTGGTGTCAACAATGTCCACACTATTAAATATATAAATAATTTGGATAGCTAAGTTTTCAGTTTTAGCCATTGAAATATCTACCTTGCTCTTTCTTTAACCCGAGACATGGGTGTTCGGTTTAAGGGCGGCGAAGGAGGCAGAGCCTCTCCCCATTCGCCACTTTCTCTCCTTCCGCCCTCTGATGCTGTTCTGTACTCGTCATCGGAGGAGAACAGGAGGGACCTAGGGGTAGGCATCCCAACCGAATCAACGGTACCCCTGTCCCTGCAAACCATGCTTGTTAATAAAAACAATACACATAACAAAATACAGTTAATAATAAAAAAAAACAACACTAAGTTCAAGCTTTATTGAAATGTCAAAAACAGCAAATTATTTATTGGTTATAATTTTATAAATAAATACTTATAAAAAACAAATAAAAAATGTGATTTTTCTAAAGCTGACATTTAGAACTAAGTAAAACATAATATATCATTTTCGAATTAAAATTTAACTCCTTCAGATTATCATTTATCTCCAATATCTGTAGCACAAATTATCATAAACTCTGTGATAATAAACCATTTTGTGGCGATTGAATTCTATGACAATAAGATTGTTTACATTATGTCAAAGTTCTCAGATTTACATAAAAGTATAGATCTATCGGCACTATAGATATAAGATAACCCATTTATCAGCTATAACTCACGTATATTGAGTCCTTTAATTTTCTGTTGGATCAAAGCTAATGTATAATTAGTGGGGGGTGTAATGTTATACTTAGTTCGAATTAATAATCAAATTTTAATGACTAAAAGTTAGTAATCAATAGAGAATGGCTTATCAGAATAAACAAAGGGAAAAATTAAAGTGTATAAAAAAAAAAATAGATTAGTGTGGTCAGAGCTTTGTCTAAAGATGGAAAGATTCATTCATTCACTAAAAAAGATCATAAAGAGACTTTTATTATAATAGTGATTTCCATAAAAAGTGACTTCAATAGAAAAACCTCTACTCCAAAATCATAAATTTTTAGAGTGGCTTCCACTTCAAAAGATCTTTTTTTTTTTCCTTTTATATACATCCATCAAATATGATCACCATAATTTTATAACCCACTATTGCATTTAATAATGAAACTTGATAGAGAACTAAGTGACTACATGATTTTTAAAGTTAAAAATCATTTTACAAGATGTGAAATTAAAAATAATATTGTTAAGATATCAGTTTTTTTGAATGAAGAGTTCTGAAATCAATAAACACATTCTATTTGAAAACTGTCTTTTTTTTTATTATTATTATTATTATTTTTTTTTTAAGATTGAATAAATAATTACACAATGAATAAAACTGATTAAAATAGTAGACATTTTCTAATTCAATATGAAAAAACTAGTAAGTTAATTGTAAAAGAATACTTGAAATCAATATATTTTACCTCAATAAAGCTTGTACTTAGGAAAATGA
>NW_027113054.1:99278-101338 GCF_000696795.3 Halyomorpha halys | reverse complement strand
TTAGGAAAATGAGACATAGCACAATACAAAATGAACATGAAACAAGTAATAACATTGCACAAAACTTCTTTCTTGGCACTAAGCTGACATATCAATTCATATATATTTTTACTATCTTGTCCGAGATTGGTAGTTTTATTATTAATAATAGAAATTATCCAAATAGTCTCTCAACCTTCTTTATTAAAATATATTACATGTCCAACTTTTTGAAGAAGCCATCATTGAGGACGATCTTAATTTTTGCATAACAGCCTCACATTGATTTATTAAGGTTTATTTTAACTGTGTTGAATTGACTTGGACAGAATAGCCTGCAAATTTTAATAAAACAATGTGATGCTGTTATGCCAAAAATGGCCGATCGACCAAAACATTGGACATGTAATATCTTTTAATAAAGAAGGTTGAGACTATTTGGATAATTTTTATTATTATTAATTAAACTGAAATATCAAGTTTTTATACCTGATACCATATTAATAATACCAACATCACAAATTGTTACTAACAATAGGTTTAATACAAAATAATAAACAAGAATAAGGAAGAGCGGAACTTAAAGATATCTTATATGCTAATCCGATATTTTAACAACTTAAAATATTTTTTCTTCTCAGATTTTAAACTTGAATAGATAACCTATCTGGAGAGAGATATCTCTGAGGAGATAATTAATGTAAAGAGACAATTCTAGACAAGGAGAAAGTATATAAAAAACATTATTACTAATTAATTTGTGAAGCTTTAAAATATCTACTATAAAAGCTGTTCAGTTTCCGAGACTAGAATTTAACTTAGTTCATGGTTAAATTTTATTCACAACTAAAAAAAAATTGTCCAATTGCAAATCAACAGTAAAAAAAAAAAAATTGATTATTAGTAAGAAGGTACCAAACTTGAACGATTCAATTATATAAATATCAAAAACTAAAATGAAATAGGATTATAAATTAAAATATTTTTTTGTCGAATAGATAAAAATAATATAAACATAAGAAAACAAGCAACACAATACAGAAAACAATTTTACACATTAATTTCTTCATTGTCTAACATATTCGGCATTCACAACACAAGAATCATTAAACAAAGTCTTTGAATCTACTAATTAAAAACAATGCTACAATGAATTTTGCTGGAAAATGAAATTGTTAACTATAAAAATTAAAAAATAAACAAAACAACAAGCTAATGACTAAGAGCTCAAACAAATACAAAAGCTACTCTGTAAAAGTTAGTAATTCTAAATGGTTTCAAACTAAGAAAAAAATAATTCCTACTATTACTTATTAAAAAATAAAATTAAGTCCTTAGCATTATCTCTAAATTATTTAAAAAATCAATATATTTATAGGACACTAGAGGGGAGGATACCCCCTATCCACCTAACGACGGACCTACCCCATTTTACAAAACATAATTTCTTTGTTGCTCAAATTGTATAACTGTAATTTACATTTATTTTGTATATTTTTGCTTCTTTCACAAAATGTATTTATTACATCATCAGTTAAACTCAATTTTTTATGACCCAGTTTTATTATTCCACATTATATCTAAAATAAAATATATACGGTGATTATTATTTTATAAACTTGAAAACTGTAAGCCCAAAAAAGTATACATAAAAATAATATGTAATTAAATTAATTTATTTCATCAAATCACTGTTCCGGAAGTATAAAGATGCAACTGTAAACGTGAAAATGACTTTATTGTGTAGGCGGGATCAAAAATGTATTAACAAACATGTAGTAAATGCATGTTTGAACCTGTTAACACAATAAAGTCAGTTTCACAAAACCAAGTCATGTCAAGCGATATGACCTATAATTTATATAATTTTTTTTTCAAAAAGGCTATATTTATAATCATAGAAATATATAATTAAATGTTGACATCTTAAACTTAAGTTTAAATAAAATCTTTTTGACCATTGATCATGCCTTAGTATAAGTTAAGTATATTATATTTATAAATAATAAAACTCCAATATCAAGTTAAAATAAAATAAGAAGCAAAAATAGACAAAAACCAAAAAATATGGATACTTACTG
>NW_027113054.1:77388-99228 GCF_000696795.3 Halyomorpha halys | reverse complement strand
AATCATTAAACAAAGTCTTTGAATCTACTAATTAAAAACAATGCTACAATGAATTTTGCTGGAAAATGAAATTGTTAACTATAAAAATTAAAAAAATTAACAAAACAAACAAGCTAATGACTAACTAAGAGCTCAAACGAATACAAAAGCTACTGTGTAAAAGTTTGTAATTCTAAATGGTTTCAAACTAAGAAAAAAATAATTCCTACTATTACTTATTAAAAAATAAAATTAACTCCTTAGCATTATCCCTAAATTATTAAAAAAATCAATATATTTATAGGACACTAAGGGGAGGAGGGGAGTACCCCCTGTCCACCTAACAACGGACCTCTTCCATTTTACAAAACATAATTTGTTTGTAGCTCAAATTGTATAACTGTAATTTACATTTTTTTTCGGTATGTTTTAGCTTCTTTTCACAAAATGTGTTCATTACATCATCAGTTAAACTCAATTTTTTATGACCCATTTTCATTATTTCACCTTATATCTAAAATAAAATACTACACGGTGATTATTATTTTATAAACTTGAAAACTGTAAGCTCGAAAAAGTATACATAAAACTAATATGTAATTAAATTAATTTGTTTCACCAAATTACTGCTCCGGAAGTATAATGACGCAACTATAAAAGTTGTGAAATTGACTTTATTGTGTAGGCGGGCTCAAAAATGAATTAACAAACATTTAGTAAATGCATGTTTGAACCTGTTAACACAATAAAGTCAGTTTCACAAAACCAAGTCATGTCAAGCGATATGACCTATAATTTATATAAATTTTTTTTCAAAAATTAGAATTGCCTTAAAGTCAAAAAATGTTTTAGAACTAAAATAACCTCTTCTTCAGCATTATATAATTCACTATTTTGTTTTTTTTAATAATAGAACACTTGCAATCTTACATAATTTGCTAGTTTCATTTATGGTGGATAAATAAGTATTGTAAAATTATATTGTATTTACTTAATACGTCCAATCATCTTCAGAACTAATAAAATTTAAACTGATAACAAAAATACCCACTTATGTTATAAACGCCTATTTATAACAAGTCGAAAACGATTAGAATAAGTTAATAGAATAGTCGAAGAAGATATTAAAACTATGAATTAAGAACATTCTATTTTTATTTCTAAAAAATTGTTGGACCTTAAGGAAATTGTAATGTTTTTACAAATATATAATTAAATGTTGACATCTTAAACTTAAGTTTAAATATAATCTTTTTGACCATTGATCATGCCTTAGTATAAGTTAAATATATTATATTTATAAATAATAAAACTCCAATATCAAGTTAAAATTAAATAAGCAAGCAAAAATAGACAAAAACCAAAAAATATGGATACATACTGAACAGGAGAGGACAGGTTACTTGATTGTTCTTGGATCCCAGCAGCCTTCTGAATAGCTGATATCCAGTTGGCACGTATACCACTTGTCAGTGCTGACAATGTAAACACCTTTCCGTCCCAAGTCTGCGAATAGATTGATACAATTTTTAAATAAAATAAATAATCAGAAATATTTTTTGTATACTCTATCTCTTATATAGTAACCTCACATAGTAGTTTATTTAATGAAATATAACTAGCATAATTAATGTATAAAGAAATCGTAACTTGAAGTTAGCCAAGTCGACTCAATTTAATAAATATTATGTTCTTGTAGTCTATAGTTGTGAACAATATTTGAAATATAGGAGTAAATTTTATTATTTGAGTAAGATATGTGTAGAGTCTGATGGTCAGATGTAACACATACCAATAAATTACATCCTTTCCAGTAATTATTTGTCAAACCTAATAATATTCACCAAAATTTTTACTAACTTCTAATTTTTCAATAAAAAACAAATAAATGTTTACTATTGCAGGTGTGAATGGATGAAGGTTTTATCTAACATTTAAGGAAAAATGGAAAAATTTTATTTTAAAGAATATTTATTAATTAGACTGAAGTACTATTTAAACAATAGTATTTACAAAGTAAATTAAAGGACTTTATCATGAAATAATTATTTCTGAAATATATAACAATAATAAGTTAAATCATTATTTGATGAAATAATCTCAATCAAATAATTACCAGGATTTATTTCTTGAAACAATTATTTATTTAATAATCACTCATTAACATAAAGAAATAAATTTCTGATATCTAAAATCTATGAATGACCATCTTCATAGGATTCTTGCCGAATGAAATGGTTGAAGAAAAAACAAGGAGAGGAGAGACGTACGTAAAAATCTATACATAAGATCGGCAGACATGTGATAGAGGAAAATTGTCTGAGGTGTTTCGATCATATCTCTTAAATGCCAGAGAACTGTAAGGTCAAGATCATGTCAGAGAGAGTAGATTCTCGATAGAAGAAGACCTCAGGAAAGGTCTAGGAAGAGTTAAATGGAATGTGTCAGGGAGTCCATTATTTATTTTATTTTTTTCACTATCAATTTCTGTTATTCTAACTCAGCCTTAACATCACTCACAAACTTTCTTTTAATTAAATTTTGATTCTTCCTTTACCTTTTCAACTAATATTCAGTCTTAAAAGGTACAGGATCCTATGTCTTAGAAAAATGAAGTAAATGAATTATACATTACAGATGAATTTATAGTTAGGAGATCTTAGAATTTTTCTTATTTTTAATCAGCTAGTCTAAATAATCACAGAATTTAAGAATCATAAATGATTAAAAAGAAGCAATTTTATTTTTATTACCATTAATTGAAAACCATAGTTTCTTTGAGATTGGCTTTCATTAACACTGCTGATTCCTGAAAGATCAATAACACCATCCAGAATCCCTTGGTCTTCCGCTTTTGGGTCTCGATAATACAAAAGCCCATTTCCTCTTAATACAAACCAATGTTTCGTCCATTCCTAAAAGAAATTAAGTAGAATGAAGACTAAATAAATTGAAATACTTTGTAATTATACCAACATCAAATTATTTCAATACTACATACTTTATCCTGTCCTTGTTTCATAAGCCAACCCCTTTTTATATTAAGAAGTTCTTCTGCAGGTAAATCAATGCGGAGATCGCTCGGAGAGTACCTGAGAATTGAAGTATCGAGCCCGCATCCATCGGGATCTCCTCTTATCTGTAAGTTAACCATGAGTATTAATAAAGCAAACATTTAAACATATCAATAAGGGGGAGTGACAATGACAGAAAAGGCTTAAGTTCTTATTCAGAAGATGGTAATAAAAATTTTTTGTAGGCTATTTCAAAATAACCCAATTTTCCAATGATTTTAGAGATAAAAATGAAATTTTGACTCTACATTATATTCAATTTATCAAAGTTCATTTTTGGTTTTCTGTGAAGCAGAAAAATCGATTAATTATTTCAAAATTTGTTGGCCTTAATGAATATGAGTCGGTTTGACTATCCGTGATAAGTGTTCGTTTAAAAGTGCCCTAACGCTTTAGCATATTTATTGACCGCTCTCATTATCAGCCTTTTTTATTTTCTCATTAATAGTTATTTAGCCGCGTACAATTTATCATCTTGGCTTATCCACCGTTCTCCTCACTATAACTCAAATTAAAAATTATGAAACATTACACTTGTTGTTGTAGTCGAATTTGAAAGAGTCAGGAGATTCCGTAAAGTTTCAACGAATCCCATTTCTGGGCAAGATTATGCTTATATTTGTTTATATTGACAGTAACTACAGGAAATTTACCCTTTATTTACAATAAAAAGTAAAACCGTCATTGTTTACCTTGAGTTAGAGTAACAGTTCCCATACTTTTTATGCCACGGTACCCGTGTACGTAAAAAGTACACCGTATAATACCGTAACACGGTTTTGAGCTAAAAAAAATTTGTGGCACAATTATTTTTAAAGTGGTTGAATATGTTGGAACAGAAGAAAAACACAGAGCAAAGTAAATGCTAGGATGCACTGTATATTTGCTATTTTAATTTAATTTTTTTTTTTCGTAGTATTCTGAGAAAATGGCATTTTCTTGCAGTACCTCTACCATATACTTGGGGTATGCAGCATATTATTTAATGTATGCATGTGGTTTGGGAACCACTGAGTTAGAGAGTGTCTCACACTTTGAAAATTCGATAACTCAAAAAATTTCATAACACATAAACTTCAATATTTCGAAAATTCGATAACTCTAATTGACTTCCCATCAACTTCGACTAATTAAGGTTTGACCATGTTTATAAGACTATTTTAATCTTGAATATCGATTGCTTATTTCATAGTAAAGCCAAGTAAATTTCCACTAACTTAAGGAAAAATACAACAAAGTGTTCTCCTTTTTAAGAAAATGGTAACTTTTTAATTAATTTTTGGACTGATTTAGGTATAAATTCTAAATCAATAAATCAAAGAGGGAATCTTCATTGTATTTTTTCTAAAGGGAATGTGGAAATGTACTAAGGTCTACTGTGAAGTAAGCCAATCAGACATTTATTTTCTTAAAATTTTTTTTCAGACCTCTTAAAAAAACATTTTTTCCAGTGTAAAACCATAGCAGAAGAAATATTTAAAAATATATTTCTATAATGAGTTGTACATAATTTTCTTTGGTAACTCAATTCCAACAAAAAATTAATTGTGTGATGATACAATAAGTATTATTGGATTATATCAAGATAGTAAAATAATCCTGAAGATACAAATTATCCGTTCCTATAAACTCAAACATAAAGAGGAAGTTAAATAAAATGTTTACATGTGAATATTAAATACCTGTCTGTGCGAGGATAGATCACTGTCTCTCGTCGGCTCTAGGCAATGTTGATTCGAAAGACTCCTCCCCCTCGGTCTAGTGATGGAGTCAGCAATATCTTTGAGCTTGCACTCACTCTCATACTCTTCCATAAGCAGTCGATGGGACACCTCGTGGTGAGGGACAGTGGGAGAGACAACAGCTGAAAGATTTTGAAGTTTATGAGAACAGGGTAGAAAATAGAAAATTGGACATGAAACTGCAATACAAAAAAGAAATATTTTTTTTTTTTACAAATGCTACAACAAGTACCTGGTGGAGATGGTTTTTCAGATTGCCAGACAGGAACCATTTTAGAAATATCTTCAGAAAAAGATCTTCCAGTTTTAAGGCCCCTTTTCTCTCTGTTGGCGACTCTTCTTGTCCGACTTTTTTCATCAGCTTTGTCTCGAGTTGGAGGCGAGCCCATATAAACTATATTTCAAAAATAAAATATGTATCTATTAAAACAATTATTATAACCCTAAAATATAACTATATTTTACTAATACTTTATCAAAATTAGAAAAAATTCATTATTTTATTCAAAATGATGGCAGTTTTAATAATATTGATTGAAAAAAAAAATCAGAAATCTTTCTTAGTTTGCTTTGATAATTATACCCTTTGTATCACATATATTACATTATCTAAATATTTCCAGCTATATTATCATTGAAATATAAACTATTAAGAAATAATTTAATGGAAAAAAGAACAATGTAATAAAAACTTGTAACATACAATATTATTACAGCCCATGACCTATATTTAGTTGAAACTTTAAGCAGGATTATGTTTATATAATTTAGTCTTTTGAGTTATTTCTAAACTTCTCTAAATTCTCTCTACATGACCATTCTCTAAAAGTCGAGTGGAAAGAGAGACACTGCAAAAAAGAATTAAAACCTGCAGCATCAAACTAACAAAAATTACCTTTTCTAGTATCAGCCTGATTTGGGGGTTGCTCGATAGGGGAAGACTTTGGTGGGACATCCTTAGTAGGAAAGACATCGTCTCCTTCCCAAACAGGAGTTGATATCCTTGCGTTGTACTGGTTTCTAGAAACAACTTCACTGTTCGAACTACTATTGCCTGTAAAATAATAAATATACCCTTTAATAGGACTATTTTTATTTAGTAACTTTATCAAACATTATAATCATATTTAAACACTGTATAAATAGATAATGTGTTTAGCGATGGAAAAAAATGAAATTATATATTAATTTATTATGTATTTGAGAATATACAAATATATTTAGTCTAGTTACCTCGAATCGGTGGAGTTTGGAGAATATGATTGGATTTAGTAGAAGGTTGGGTACCAGGAAAAGTTGCATTCCTTTTATGCCTCCCCTAGAAAATTAAAAAAAAAAAGTTAGCATGGTAAAGATACAATTTTTAATAGATTGAAAATTCTCTAATTGGATTATGAATGTATAATCTACTTAAATGTATTGTAGTATGTTACTAATTCTAAAAGCACTCATTTATATATTTCAAAAATGGCTCAAAATATTTCTGTTAGACTTATTAACTAAATCTTCATTTCAGACATAAGAACAATGAAAACAAATCAAAAATATATCATTAGAGAAAAATTAACTTAAAAATACTAAAAAACTTATATTGAATTACTATAAATCTTCTTTTATATTTCAGGAAAGTATTTACTGTTATAGATACTTGGTAAAGAAGCTTGGTACTGTTATTTCAATATATAGTATTCAGAAGTTGATTTTCCTTAACTACTGCATTTTTTAATAGTCCCACTGTTCTTGCAAAGGTGCGGTATATAAATATAAACAAATATTTTATTATAAGTTTTTAGAATCATTTAAGGAGAAAATGGTCCGGGGTGCAGTCATCAAATCAAAGATACA
This sequence comes from Halyomorpha halys, assembly GCF_000696795.3. Classification (NCBI taxonomy): domain Eukaryota; kingdom Metazoa; phylum Arthropoda; class Insecta; order Hemiptera; family Pentatomidae; genus Halyomorpha; species Halyomorpha halys. The sequence continues at coordinate 92,588 of NW_027113054.1, read as the reverse complement.
CAAATAAACAAAACTTATTTATTTGTGTCGACATTTTGAACTGAATTTCAAGCCTTCATTAGGGTCCCTTAAGCAGAGATTCTGTCTAAAGTTAACTGATTTTGACTGACTTTAGATGGAATATCTACCTAAGTAACCCTCATGAAGACCTCAAAATTCAGGTTGAATAAAATAACATATCAGTTTATATAATTCTTAAAAGTAACGTACATTTTTTAAAATATGAATTTTAGGTTAATATTAATTAATATATTATAGATGAAAAAGCCCGAGAAAAAATGATAACTAATACTACTATAGGGTTGTATTAAATGAAATCAAAGAATTTTATTAAGATGATTGGGGGGAAGAAGTAGAAAAAAAAGTTAGAAAATGGCCAAAAATAAGGCCGAAACATAACAAAAACCTCGAAAATATATATATTTATAAAATAAAATTGTTTTGTAAATAAAATTAATAAAACATTTGTATCCTTGTTTAGTTTTCTTATAGAGTTGTATTTATGAAACTAAAAAAAATTAATAAGATGGCTGAAGTGAAGAAGTAGAACAAAAGTTTGTAAATGGCAAAAACCTAAAAATGCTGAAACATTACCAAAATGTCGAAAATATATAAATGAATAAAATAAAATAAATAAAACAATTGTTATTCCTATATAATTTTCTTATAGAGTCATATTTATGAATCCAAATAATTTTAATAAGAAATTTAGGGTGAAGAAGCAGAAAATAAATTTGAAAATGGCCAAAAGTAAAAATGCCGAAACGTTACCAATAGGCCTAAAATGTATATTTTTATTTTATTTTTTTAAATGTGGGTTTAATGAGGTCTTAATAATCGATGATAAATAATTTAAAAATGAATCCCCTTGAAAAAAGAAACGACAATAATAAAGTTGATCATAATAAAAATTAAAATATATGTATATTCTAACTTTCCGACAATGTTGTTACCGAGCTAAAATAAATTTAGCAATTCTCCACATTTCATAGTTAAAACCGTTATTAATAAGACCTCGAACGATCGGCAAATCTTGTTTACATTTGTTATATTTCATGCAAATTGAAAATGGCAGTAAGCAATTTTATCAAACAACGCCGGCAAAATAAGAGCCATAACTGGATAAACAATCCGACTCTTAAAGAGGTCAAATGGTGTTAAAATAGAACAACTAAAACGACAAAAATAAATAAATAAATAAGAATAAGGAAGACGAAGGGTGAAAGTAAATGTTTTTTATCCAGTTAATATCTGTTAATGGGAAGTTTGAATAAGAATGAGACTCTCCCATTTTGGAGCCTTGAGGCACACCCTCTTATGTTTATTAGTCTCCTTTCCATATGTGAGCGAGGTACGTCTCCGGCCATATTCGGAAATAACACTTTTGACAAGTAGCTTCATACATCATCTTTCAGAATTTATTTGCATTTATCCCATCCATATTTATACGCATAATTTAAAATTATAGTAGCAGTCAGTTTATACGGAATAATAAGTAAATATCTATTTCGGATAACGCGGAATTCAGCATAAGATGTAGTATGATTAGTAAATAAATATTTCTGAACCTAGATAACATTTATTAAAGTAATGTGCAAAAAAACATTTATTCCATAGAGTAAGCAGGTACTACAAAGACGCATCGTCACTTATCACCCAAAACCACCACAAGTACTCTTCGCAGAATTACAATAAAATAAAAAAATACATAAAAAAAAAAAATACTCGTATAACAGTAATAACAAAAATATAATAACGAAATGAATTCTTGGTTTAAATAAAATCAATTTTATCCAATTATAATCTCAAAACAATCTGTATTTCTTTACTAAAACCGATGTTTCTTCTATATTTCTTTCTTTAATTTTATTTCTCTAATTATATTTATTCCTCCAAGTCCAACGTGAATTCTTGGTTTAAATGCCTATCAGAAACAAAACAAAACGTAAGCAGGGCTATCTTTTTTTCCAAATATACAAGCCTTAATTTTAGCACACGTTTGTCCGGTAACTTTTTGCACCGCCATTGACATCTGCAGAAATGATAGTGATTTATAAAAAAAACAACGTAACTTGTTCAAAACATATATTTTTTGTGAAATTTTGGAAAATGACTTTTGCTTTCTAAAAGTTTTTTTTTTTAAATTTATTTATTGTTATTTACAACTATATAAAAATATATACAACAAGTAAATTTGCTGTTAGTAATAAAATTACATGATACAAACATGTGGAGAATCTATCCATTGGTAGAAGTTTCTATCATCACATTTCTAGAGGAGAAGATCTCGAGGCCATCTTTTTTTTCAGACGCCTAGGAGGATTATTAAGTAATGAAGGAGAAGCCAGGATAGAAACAAGTGGATTTGGGTGGTTGGGAGGTTTATCATGGAAGGATTGGTATCTGGTTCTGGCCAAATCGGCAACATATGGAACATTGAGGTCCTGATGGACGGCTTGATTTGTAACAAAGTAAGGAGCATTAAGGATTTTAAGGATTGAGGACTGTAAAGATTGGATATGGGAGGAATTCGATGGTTTAGTGGAGCCCCAAAGCTCAACTCCGTATTCCAAATAGGCCTTATGATAGTAATGTAGATCAGCCTTATGTAATGGATTGGAAGTTTAGACCGTTTGTCTAGTAAAACCTGTAATAGTCAGAATCGACGAGCAGTTTCCTGTCCTTTCAGTCTTGCATGAGGATTCCATGTCAATCGTTTGTTCAGATGTAGTCTTAAGTAACGGATTAGTTCGACAGGAATAAATGGGGTAATATTAAAGGATATTGTGGGGCAGGATTCTCGAATTAAAAAAACAAAAAAATTAAATCCACAAAAAAGATCAACGCCGAAATGTATACCTTGTGGGGTACCTTTAACAGTACAGCGCATTCTGGCTGAGTGCTGTGCCTACGATAAAGAACGAGGGTAAGTTGGACTGGGGACCAATATAGAAGAACTATTAAAGAATAGTAAAGAGGAAGCGGGAAAATTGTTTTTGTTCCTTAAAAAAAAATTGAAATCTATGTATCATATATATAAACAGTTGACTGTATAATTTCAAATTATGGAGAAGATGGTCAGGATTGAGGACAAAAGAGAAACAAAAATAGTTAACAACTATTTACTAGGGGACGTTTCGCCCCACTTTGTGGAGCTTCATCAGGGCTGTTTCAGTTGAGGTCAATTTGAAACTACCCTCTACAAACGTCGAAAAATAAATAGTTAACTATTTTTGTTTCTCTTTTGACCGCAACCGTGACCATCTTCTCCATATTTTTTAAATCTATGTACTCGCATCTTTCGACTGTTTTTTTCATAAATTTTTTTACAGAGTAAAAATGACCTTATAGGTCGAAGAGACCAAAACTATTGTAAATCAATAAAATAATCCTAGTTAAAAAATTTAATTAGGGTGTTACTGTTTAATTCATGTCCCATATTAAACTGTTGCTTTTGAACTAAAGGAAGACAAATGAAACGCAAATAGTATTTCAATATATCCTATTTTTTCTTTTCCAAAATGATAAAAACCTCCATCACGTCGCCAATACTGTTATGAAGAACGGAGGAACCGACGGAACGGTACATCCCGGCTGCGGGGACAAACCGCAACCAACAGAAGAGAGCTCGTCTTTCTTTCACCCGGGAGGAAGAATGGTATCTCGGAGTGGCATTCGTGTATCCCGACACTTTCATATCACTCGCTACCTCACAGTTTTGAGGTGGTCCAACATAATTGGAGAGGCTTTGATAAAAGTGTCAGGAGAAGAATGAGTAATTAAGAAGAAATTTCCATTAGTTTATGCTAACAAGTCTATCAATATTTATTGGTAATTTTAAAATAACAATTCTCTAGTCCTGCTGTGGTAAATATTTCAAGGACCTGATGAAATAAACAGCAAAAGAAAAGAAACTTCTTCAAAAATATAACATTTTTAGCTTTGAAAGATTTTGAACTAGGTTGTCTTCAAAATGGTAGCATGGGAATATGAGGGCCTTTCAGATTATGGATGGGACTCTTCATTCTGGATCTACAAGTTTGCCACTTGTTGCAAATTCAAGATTTGTTCAAAAGCTTGGTAAACAAAGGAAGCAACAACATCCAGGATATACACATTTGTGTGGTTTTGTCGACTATAACATTCGAATTATTTACACTACACTCATTATAAACAGGGACAAAACAAACATCAGCAAAGTAGAGGGTAAATGGAGAAATTCAATGAAACAGCACTAAATAACCCATAAATTCAACTTTCTTTCGAGAATTTTTATCAGATATTTGTTAATTTGATTATCCAAACATGTTATTTCTTTATAAACTTATGTGATGTGTTAAATTTAATTGAAATGATTTTAAACAAAGTTTTTGCATCAAAACAATAATATTTTAAGGTATACAATCTTAAAATAGAGAGTTAATTATTGAATCTAAAGGTGTAGGAAATTCTTTAATTAATTAAAGCACAGAGACCACAAATATTCACCTTTTGGCAGGTCTAAAACGATGCAAGCTGAACGCAAACATCAGGATGCAAAACAAGCCTTGATTTGTGCCCAAAAACTGACACTCAACGGGTCAGGAACAAATTCAACCCAACTTACAACATCCTGTACAAACAACCCACCTTCTACACGCTTGCGCATGCACAAGTTTCCAATTGTTTAGTAAACTTGTAGAAGTATCTTCCAATTATTTTCTTAACAGCATGGGGCAATCAACATACTGCTTAAAATAAATACTTATTTAATAATTTAAAGGTGACAACTTGTATTAAAAAATAAAAATCAAAAATGAACTAGAGATGCTTTTCTTGATGTTTCATCAGAAAATTCAGCAATTATTTCTTTAAGTCCGGGATTTTTTCAAGCATATAATTATAGAATACTCACTCACAGCCTCCCCCTGTTAGCCAATGGGTGGCACTCACAAAAATAGGTGTGGGAGTGACGAACCCACCCTATAAAAACCATGTCATGAAACGCGCCATGTATTTCCTAAGTACATCGCGCAAGGCCCTGATTTTAATTCACCAAGTGGCAATATACTTAATATTTTGCGAATTTAATTTGGAAAATATCATGAAACTATCCACCCCTACGAAGATAAATGCCATAAACTACATTACGAGGTGTAAATAGTTCACAGCAAGATTAATGTGAGGAGAATAAGGCCAAGGGTGCGGTCTGCAAAAATTCACAAATAAACGAAACATATTTGTGCCGACGTTTCGACCTGAATTTAAGGCCTTCATCAGGGCTAAAAAAATATATAAATAAAGAGATAACCTTAATTTAGGGTTAGACAAAAAAATATAAGAAAATAATAATAAACAAACTTGGAAATATACATAACAATAAACTAAGTAGATAGTACTTAATTTATTGACTATCTTCTCCTTTCCCATACCCCCGGCTACCTTGTTCACAGAACCTACTATATAGTCATAGGTTTTATGCCCGAACATGGATCGAGATAAGTAGTTAAACAAAAAACGTAAACACAATTTTTAACTTGTAGTTAATGTTTAACTTGCTGTTATTTAGCATGGTACTACTTTCTTTTAATCGTGTCATAATTTAAAAAAAAAATAAGTTTTTGTTTTTATTTTGTGCAGTACGTATTCAGAAGGCAGTGTCATGGCCTGGTGATTCTTTCTATACTTGGCTACCACTACACTGTATCCCAAAGTTAAATTCATTGAAATACATCCCTAGGCGAAATAAAAAAAAAATATATTTTTTTAGTTATACTAAAGCAATGCAGCCCTCCCCCCTCCCCCCCCCCATTGCTTCTAAATATAGTACGTACAAATGTGGGAAAGTCGGAGCCGCGTGCGTATTTTTTCTTTCAAAGTGAAATTAAAGGGAGATAACGGCGAATGATAAAAGAGAGTAAAAATTTCCTCGAAGCGATCGGAAGGAACGATAAGACTGTGGCTGCACTAACGGAACGCTCGGCACATAAACCTAGATACCGCCCGGCTGTCACCTGTTACTGACTCCGTGTCTGTATTTAAGTCTCTAGCGCGTATATATGTATAAACAGTATATATGTATAAACAGTATATATAAACATATAAACAGTAAGTATAAACAGTTCTGTTACAAACTTGGCAATAAGGAATCTTAATTTGTATACAGTACATTAATATTAATATGGGGAACCCGAAGGTTCGATGCCGATACCACCAAACGTTCTCTTCATACATCTGTCTAATGACGCCTTTCTAACCTCAATTTTACTAAATCAGTCTTAACGCAATCCTCCTATCCACGTTTCGGTTAACATTAACATTTTTGGGTTCCGTTCGTCAATAAGTCTCACAACTTTATGTAGCCTTCTAAACTCACCCTTTTTCGGTCCAAGTATTTTAAATAATACTTTATTTTCAAAAACATTAGGGCGCTGTTCTTCTCTCAATGTAAGATGCTACGTTTCGCATCCGTAAACAACAGTGGGAAGGATAATAGTTTTGTAAATTTTAACTTTTAATTTTTTGGACAGAATGCGCAGGCTAAATAATTTCCAAATTGAAAAATAACAAGCTTTCGCCATATTTAACTTCACTTTTATTTCTTAGAACTTAAATATTTTAACCTATCCACATGCTCAAATATATTCCTTCTATGTCACCGAAATTGTTCCCCCAGTTTCTCCTGCTGACTACATATTTTGTTAATATTGAGATTCTGACAGGATGCGTTTTCATTAATATAATTAGATTTAGCTTATAATTCTTTATTTTAATGATTCATAAACAACATTATATCACCCCGTCATCAGGCCATTTTAAATAAATATATTAACAATAATCATATTTTTGTCAGTTTTTAAAATAAATTAATAAATAATATTTCATGTATATTAATAAATAAGATCTAAAACCATTATATGAATTCTTGAAACCATTCTTATAGAGTTTTCTTGTCCTTGCCCAATAATAACAAATCACCAGCACACCCAAACTGGTATTTTATCACCTAAAGTTAAACCCTTTAAGGTAAACTAATAATATTCACGAATATCACACAAATTTTTTTTTTTAATAATTTTTTTATTGATATTTACAACTGTATACATATATACACATCAAGTAAATTTGCTGTAAGTGATATTATGACATGATAAAAACATGTGGAGAATCTACCCATTGATAGAACTCCAAAAACCTTTCTAAAGGAGAAGATCTCGAGGCTATCTTCTTTTCCGACGCCTAGGAGGATTATTAGATAGTGAAGAAGAAGCCAGGTTAGAAACGAGTTGGTTAGGGTGGTTGGGAAGTTTATTATGGAAGGATTGGTATCTGGTTCTGACCAAATTGGCAACATAGGGGACATTGAGGTCCTGATGGATGATTTGATTTGTGACAAAGTAAGGAGCATTAAGGATTTTAAGAAGGATTTTGGACTGTAAGGATTGGTTCCGAGAGGAATTAGATGGTTTAGTGGAGCCCCATAGCTCAACTCCGTATGTCCAAATAGGCCTTATAATAGTCATGTAGATCAGTCTTTCACACAAATTTAAAATGTTTTAATGATTATCACTAACGTTTATTTATTTACTTTTTTTTACCATAATTACAGCACGTACCTTTCATTCCAACGAATAAGATGGCCGAAATTTTGAAATATTGGGCAACATGTTTTTCAAAAGGAGCCGTGTAAGTGCAAAACTGCCGTGGCAATGGCCACTATCATACTCTAGCTGTAATGCCATGTCATTAAATAGACATTTTCGCCAAGATTTTCTACACGATCCGCGAAAATGGTCCTGTCGGTTTAAGAAAAAATCTCTTGTGCAATTTGTCTTAGCAGGTGTGGAAGTACACTTACAAATGGTCTGTGGGAATAAATCGAATTAGCTCCATTTCACACAAAACGTGCCCATTCTATTTGTGATGGCGAATTACAAAATGTTGGTATCCAAAATGGCAATTGTGCAAATTTGTTATGTCATTTAGTACTTTCCCAAAAACCAAAACTAATTTTTATTTCTCTTCTTGAGATTCCAACTGATTCATGATCACTTCGGATCAAAATAACCTTAGTTTATCTGTTCTTTAAGTTAATTTATTTGTAGAAAAGTTTCAATATTTTTTTTTTAAATTTATAAATGACCGTTCACAAATTAGTATGTTGTATCTTTTTAATTCCGCCCAATTAAAATTTTCAAGTACTGTAACTTTGATAAATCACAATATAGAAGCCACTAAAGAGATACCTACATGGACCAAGTGAAATTACTAAGAAATTAGAAATAATTTGGAGCTTTAATTTAGAGAAACGAATTTCAACAAACGTAAGTAGAAGATAAAATAATCTATTTTATTAATACAACAATTTTATTAATAAAACAATTTTAATTAAAACACAAATTTCTTTGATCCTTTACTCTCAACTCAGTTTTTCATTCACCCATCAGGTCATAATAAAGGAAACATCCTAAAATTTTCATATAATTTACTCATAATTAACATACAAATAACAATAATATTTCTCCTAACAAATCTTATAATTGATTTGTCACATTAGTGAAAATTTGTTTTTTTGGAGAATAATAAACTATGTTGAGAGAAAAAAAAAACACTTTCAACTTTGATATATTTTATATTAATAAACTAATAAAACAATTTTATTAATGACCATTTAATCGCAAATGTAGAGAGAATAGGGACTGCAGTTAATATTATTCCCTATAATTTGGCATGTCTATAATTAAAATCCATTAACCCGTTCTCGAGAAATTCGTGCTTCTTTCTCTGTCTTGTTCAGACTCATTTCAATATAAATATTAAGGATCCCGAAAAATATTTAGAATTTAAAAAAGTTAGGAGTGACACTAAAATATAATGAACATGATTAGTTTTTCAATTAATTTTTTCTAATAACAGTACTTTATTTTAAGGAAAAAATGAAAATATAAAATTGTATACTAATAAATAATTGTGTCTGATAAAATGGAGAAAGTTGTTTATAAAAAAATAAATATAAATAGTAAACATAATTTTTTAGAATGTTTAAAACAAAAACTTGACTGAAAATAATAATTATTACAAAAAATGTAACAATAAAAAAATGTGAGCACGCTTTGAGTAACTCAACTTTTCTTTCTGGCCATTTCTGGCAATACCGGGTGCGGTATCAACTGTCAAATGTGGCGTGCTGAATGCCACGCCTACAAAAGGAATAGACCCCGACGTCATTCGTCCTGAAAGCGTACTCCTTCCAGTATATTCCACCTTCCAAGATACATACTATCAACTTCCGATAGTCGTGTTTCTATATTACCACAAGGACGGAAGGTAAATGTGTACGAGAATGGACAGTTTATCATAGATCACAAGGCCGAACATTTCGAAATTTTATAATCATAAAAATGAACAATAAAGACATTACTGGATAACATAAATTGTCGTAGAGCTACGGAAGCCGGGTAAAACAAGAGAAACAAGGACTGAGAATAGGAAATACTTAACAACTAAACATAGTAATTTACAGTTCAAACAGGGAACGCAACGCTAATGAATAACCGCATTTCGACCTTCATAACTGAATAGCTAAGAGCTAAACTGTAGCAGAGCCGCTTCTAAACTGATCTACTGAGGCCTTTCAAGGTTCTGCAGCGAAACAGAAAATAGTTATAAGTTGCTATTGTTATCGATATGACATCTCAATATGATATTATGATTTATCGATACTGATATGTGAACCCAAAGGCCAGAAAATAAGTGGTTACAAGCACGCAAAGACATTAGTTCTGATTTTGATCAATAAAGCTCAATGCTCAGGAAAATAATCCCAAAGGTGACTCCAGGAATGATAAAAAATATTTTTTTAAACGGTAAAAAAAAGATATTTGAGCCCATTTTAGGGGCTGGATATTCCAGGACTAACAAGCCAACAGTTCGTAGTCCTATATACCTTCAATGAACCAAATCGTCAATCAACTAATGAGACTATGAGCCTAAGAGGACAAAATAGGAAAAAAAAAAGTGATTTCACCCCAATTTTTGATGACTTTAAATAAAACTAGTAACAAGTCCAAATTGATAACTCTGCCAACCATATTGCGGGCACAACAGACCATGGAGGCCTAAAGTCCTCGCGCGATGTATTTACCAATATTAGGAGGTAATATTGCCAGTATAAGGAAATACATCGCGCGTTTCTTGGCGTGTTTTTTTCGCATGGTGGGTCCGTCACTCCCACGCCTATTTTTTGTGAGCGCCACCCATTGGCTAACGGGCCTCACAAATGCCCGGGGGGAGGTTGTCAGTGAGTTTTGCATTATTTGTGCTAGTGACAACCTGTGGATTGGTAGACTGGCGCATTACCACGCTGCTACCGCTGCCCCTATAATATAATTAGTATAAATAAAATTGTATTGTATAATGGGGTATCTCAAAATAACATGGTAAATATTCTTCATTATATATTTATGCAATAAAAAAATATGTATTAAAAAAATTCAGGAGGGTTAAATAATATTTTAAAAATTAAAATAATATTTTAATATTTACTTATTAATGGCATTTACTGTATCATGCCGTTTTTTAATTTCATGCGCTTTTTAAATAATGCTCGATTTAAACTATCTTAAAGTCTCCTCTTCTCGTTTTAAGCTAACATTTCAAAAGTGATATAGGACCTTCGCTCACTGGGGGTCTTAGTGGGGCGGGTCAGGTGGGGAAGGATAGCTTTCATGCCGTTTTTCAATTTCAGGCGCTTTTCAAATATTAATGTAATATATCAAATAAATATAAATAAGTAAAAATTAGACGTTTAAAAACAGGAAATAACGCATATTTTTTTTCTTTACTGAATATGAATATGAACTCAAAAATGATTTCTTTGTAATTTATAGAACAGCCGACATTTTTTTATTACCAATTACTAAGGTAGGCAGAGTCATCAATATTGAATAATGACTGTACGTAGTATACATTAAAGAAATAATAAATTGGAGTAAAATAATTTGTTTTCTCCTTTTGGGCTCTTGGAATATTTCACCACAAATATTCACAGCCTATCATATTTAGAGACAATCATGACATGATCCTAATTAAAGCACTCTAGTCTAGTTATAATCAACACGACCCTTTCTACTCCGACGCACCACCGAACACACTCTTTTTTCGTACCCTACCAACCCCGATTTCGAAAGAATTTGTAAACGCTCCTTAGGCGAACAGCTGATGCTCTTGAATACCGACAACAATGGACGGATGGTGAATACAAAAACTGCTCCAGAGGACAACCGCCTCAAGAACAATAAGGAATGAAAGGCATAAGTGTGGGCATAGCGGAACCCAGCCAGCCTATCAATATTCAATAGGAGGTACCGGGGGGTGGGGTGTCGGTACCTGAGCTATGTACCCAACCAGTACAGTACAGCGGCGGTACAAGTACAGGTTAATAACAATAATATTTCATCATTTAATTAGGATTTGGATTGTATATTCTGAGACTGTGGAAAACGAGTCTGTTAAGGCGTCATCTGGCCTTTATTTCGTGACAAACCCAGGCAATTAAAACTTCACCCTCCCACTCTGGTTACCTGATAAACACCCCGTATGCAAGAAATGACGCGGAAGAAGGAGAAAATAAAAATATGGAAATGAGGGTGTAAAATGAACTTAGAGAGAACAAGCTCATAAATTACAAGGATAATGTTCAACTAAGGGGACTACTAACTAACCCATAAAGACGATTAAACTAGATTTAGTCGAAGGTTTTTTTTTTGTTTTTTTTGTATTTTGGCACTGTATCTCAAATATAACAAATCCTTATACATAAAAAAAATTGACATTTCGATGTCAAAAATGTTCTTCAATGCAATTACACATAAAATTGAACCGTTTACAATAGGACGAACTTAACGATACGACAAATCAAAAGGGCCAATATTCTATCTAAATCCATGTTTTCGCGAATATCATTTCTCTGAATTGATGGATTCATTTGAAATGATAACACTTAAATTTATAGATTACTACACGTATTCCTTCAGAAGGATTAGGCCAGGGTGTAATTTTTTATTCCGTGAGTTAGTGAGTTTCTTACTCTTTCGAACCGTCTCAATTAAGTAAGAAACTCAGTTTACAATTTCTGATCTTTATACTAACTCGAAGAAAACTCGGAATATATTTTCAGTAAGCTGGATAACTAAAAAAAGTATCAATAAATAGAAATTTCCATAACAAAAAGTAAAATTGACCTCTTTTAAGCTTCTAATTATCCAGTTATTTAAAAGATAAATTATAGTAACAACTGTATTAATGAAGTGCAGCTATTGACAGATCTTTCCTTATCAGATCCTCTTCCCTATGGAATTCCATTCCTACTTCCATCCGTCGTTCCAATACGCTATCCACATTCAAATTCATCTTATTCCATTATTTGCTATTCATCCAGCTCCAATGGAATAAAAATAAATGTCCCTTATTTACCATTTGTATTAATTCTGTAAATATTATCTTTTAATTAGTATTAATCTAGTAAATATTTTATTTTTTACCTCTAACTTATTAATATAATGGGTTTTTTTTTTCTGCTTAAAGTTTTAAAAATGTTTTTATTATTATCTGTCATTTTTTTCTTTTTTTTTTTAATGTATTAAATATTTCGTTTTTTAATTGTTACTCTAAGACTGTAAAGCCCATATATTATTTTTAAACTATGTTGTATAATGATAAGAATAAACAAAGAATTTATTATTAATATTAACAAAGCCAGTAAAATACAATATCCTCAACAGATGACTTTTTAAACAGAAGAGCTTACCTTAGACCTCGGGAAGACGGACAGAACGTCGGTCCAGAACCTGGCTTCCTCCCTACAGGTTCCCTTGACGAAGTGGACAACGTCCGGGGCGGTGATTGCCAAGCTGTAAGGGTTGCCCGTCAGCTCTTCGGCGGGGGTCACCTCTACCACCTTGTTCATGTCTATTGAAGCCTGCGGCACCGTCTCCGGCTATAAAAGAAAAAAAAATAATGCATTTAAACAATGATTTATTATATAAATTAATAATCATATCAATAAAAAACAAAAATGAATAAGTGTTTCGAATTCATCATATCGAGCCTGAAAAGAAAAATATCTAAATGGTAATGTTGTGTTGCATGTGATGTATTGCACGTAGGCCGACATGTGACTTTGGCAAACAAACTTTTGTTACGCTATTGCTGTATATTCCTTGATTATAATTGTTGCTATAATTATAATTTAATAATTGTTTATATGTGAGAATTTAATTACCATTAAAAAAAAACAGCAGGAATATTCGGAGAGATGTAGAATTTCTAGATTATTCGAAAAATTTGGGGGGAGATGAAAGGGATCAGTATGCTCTACTCTCTTTCAAAGGGAATGTTGTGAAGCCAAAAATAAAGGATCTGACGCACCATCGTAGCACAGGTTTATGTTGGGATTAACGTCCACCATTGTAATCTGCATTGAAACAGAGCGCAGCCAGTAATTGGCTCCTGCACTGCCAAGTCTTCATGATTTCCTAGATTCATTTCTACGGCGAACATAGATATCGACTATCTCAGGTGTGAATCGAACCAAGAAGGGCTAAACCAAGCACTCTAGGACTTTTACTCTGACGGGCTCAGCCATCACGTCCTCGAAACAAAATACATATTAAACGAACAAATTAAATTAAAATCTTCATTATTTTTATTGTGTGGGAGTGGATAGTTCATTGGTAAGGTAATCTGCTACTAACTCCATGGAATTATTATCTTTTTTACTGTAGCCGTGAGTCAACATTATGGGTCCGGGAGTCTTCTGAAGTTCCCCAGGTTTCTCAACTCATAAAATGGATGACTTAGTTGGGTAAAAATCTGGCAGTCGAGCGTGATTCTGACCAAATCACCTCCTTGCACAACCGTTGGTCTAGTAACGGTACTTCCTTACAAAGTACTGCACCCCTGACCCTTCATTGGTTGTAGCGGTATATATTTAATTTTTTTTTTATTATTATTCCTTATAGTCTTGGTTATTATATTCGAATAAATACAAGTTTATTACATTTATACGTAAAAAGTCCCAATGCTATTTAAAACGTAGTTTAGTATACACCTCAGCCACTCTAGTACATGCAGGAGAAACATTAAACTGTAATTTTCCTGCCAAGGTCTACAGTTTAATGACAGTAATTAGTCCTGTCTGTGTTGTTGTTTTTTTTCCACCAGTTTGCCAATTTACATATAAAGATTTTTTTTTATGAATTATTTTATTTTATACTGTATCGTAAGAAAGGTGTATTTAAACAGGAAAAAATAGTTAATTTTTTTAATACTAAATGGCTCTTCATCAATTGAACTATTCCTATTTGGGCCAGAACAAGATACTGCTTGCTGTAACAGTAATGTAAGGATACTGATACAAAGTTTTTAACGCTGGCTTTACTCTCAAAGTAGTCAAAAGTTGGTAGACCCATCCCTGTACTAATTCAAAATAACATGTTAAACAATTGATTTATATTCAAAATTGTAATTATCAAACGCAGTGGACTGGATAAATCACAATTAATAATAAAAATGGCCACACTGCGCTGCATGAACACAGACAGGGTCTGATTGCGGATTATAACGATCACAATTAACACTTAAAATGCATCTAAATCACAATGGCCAAACACGCAGACAAGATCTGGTAATAAACTGTAATAGATACCATCTAATATAAAAAAATCAATATTTGTTAATATATAAAAACATAATGACAATTTCAGTATTGTAGGTCAACAAAAAATTTGTAAGGGAAAGCAAATCATTTTCGTTCTCAGTGTCGTTAAAAGTCTGTAATACTATTTTTAAAAAAAAAATGTCAACCTTGATTTATTTAGAGCATTTTTTATTTTTATTCCGGTATTTGTTTATTGTTTATATAATGGTTCATAACTCCTCTGCATTTCATCCAATTCCTACAATACACCAGTTAGCAAGTTGAGTGTCTCCTCTATTCTAACCTACATTAGCTTTAGACCTAATACACATATATCCACTTGCTCAGCCTCCATTGGCTCATTACCAGTGATGCGGCGAGAGGGATGCGCTGGGATCTCTCGAGCTCTGCTCTACCCCTCACAGGTGGGGGATAGAGTGGGCTCACGGATCCTCAGGTCGATTCTGTAAATATTGTATATATTATTTTATCATTATGTTATTTTATTTATTTATTTTTCATA
>NW_027113054.1:74638-77048 GCF_000696795.3 Halyomorpha halys | reverse complement strand
TGTACTAATTCAAAATAACATGTTAAACAATTGATTTATATTCAAAATTGTAATTATCAAACGCAGTGGACTGGATAAATAAAGCTTAGTGTGGCCATATTTACTATTAATTGTAATAGTAAATATGGCCACACTAAGCTGCATGAACACAGACAGGGTCTGATTGTGGATTATAACGATCACAATTAACAATTAAAATGAAAATCTAAACCACAATGGTCAAACTAACAAGCAGACAAGGTCTGGTAATAAACTGTAATAGTTACCATATAATATATAAAAAATCTATATTTGTTAATATATAAAAACAAAAAATTTGTAAGGGAAAGCAAATCATATTCGTTCTCAGTGTCGTTAAAAGTCTGTAATACTATTTAAAAAAAAAATGTTAACCTTGATTTATTTAGAGCATTTTTTATTTTTATTCCTGTATTTGTTTATTGTTTATATAATCGTTAATAACTCCCCTGCATTTTATCCAATTCCAACAATAATACAACCGTTGGCAAGTTGAGCGTCTCCTCTATTCTAACCTACACTAGCTTCAGACCTAATACACATATATGGGCGAAATATTAGTTTCAACACAAGAAAAACTTTTTATTTTTTATCTCCGGTTCTAACTTGTTTAATAGATCCAGTTTGTGTCCTTTGGGGCAATTTAAGCAGCTCTAAACCACAGCAAAGTTAGGAGTAGATTGGTTGAGTCATGTTATAGTTAATTCTATTTTTTTATAATTTTCAAAAGAAATGCAAGGCGAGAGAAAAAAGGAATTTGAGCTAAAAAATTTTATTATCCGATTTTTTTTTACGTAAATTCATATATAAGGTTTTCTCATTCTGAATTGTTTCAATACAATACTAATATTGAAGAACAATGAGGGTTATTATATAATAACTATTCATATTTTATGAATTATATATCTGACAACATAATAGAAAATCAACTTGTCTAAAGGAATAAGAAAAAAAATCACCTAAACCGTACCAGTATACAGATTATACAGCGAATTGCCTTTTTTTATTTTCAATGCGTTCTATTAATGCTACTATAGTTCGCTCACTTCATCTATGCATTAATTGATACGATAAAAAGTTTCAATAGTGTTCATTTAATTTACTTAAATCCTCAAATATAGCAATAGAAGCAATGTCGGGTCTGCTAGTACAAAATATTAAATTCATAAGTATCTTCTTAAATAAAATAAACTTCTAAAGAAAATAATACAAATAAAAATAAATGTATAAATGTAGGAAGATAGTCCGGGTGGCGGTCAATAGACAACTGTTTGTCGAGTTGTCATCTCTGTTTCAATGTGGCAGCCCAGACGAAGTCCTACTAAGTGGGGCGAAACGTTGAGTAACAATAAATAGTGTTATTAAATTGATAATAATGGTATCAAAATAGTAAAACACCTTTATTGACTGCCACCCAGACTAACTTCCTACAATCTACTTCATACGGTTAACTATTTTCTTCCAAAAATAAATGACTATATGACTATCAACTAACTAATAAATTAGTTATAACATTAAACAAAATTCTATTTATAAATAATTAAACTTGGCATTGACAATTGGAAGACTTTTTAAATCTTCGATTGAATTGTGGTATAATTAATGCGTATGGTGTGTGTTGTAGCAGCCCGATGTATTTGGATACTTTACTGATTAAAATAAAGCATTTCTCTCAGTATTTATTGTTTATCTTATGAAATTACTAGTCACGATTATTATGTTGAATAATAATCAATAAATATTTTATTGACTTATTGCAGCCTCCATAGCTAGTTACACTATTATATGTTACTTGCATATGTTAGTTGCAGATAGATATAGCGACCGTAATAATAATTATGTAAATTGGACCGTTAATTAAAGACGGCCTCGTGAGCTCTCGGGCCAGCTACCGGATTGCCCTCATTAATTATGCAAATACATCAGCTATTAACCGGTAAGCGGGAAGATAACATAACTCAACCCTAACGCCAGCTTTCCAACCCTAGCCGCCGTTTTCTCCAAGCCGCTCCTCCGGTCTAGTGAAATCTCACAACAGCCGGTATCGAGTTTTGAAAAAATATACGTTGATGCATATTACAACATAATATTAGTCGATAAAAAGGTCGTTTTAATAAAAAAAAAAGTTGATCAAGGATACTAGACAGATGCTTTGACAACGACCTAATAAATATATATTTTATAAATTAACCAAAACAATTATTCAGTGTATTAAAAGCTCTAATTGGAGAGCTCTTAGCAACTATGTACGATGGGCTAACATGTGAGAGATCAATGCTAATTTGTTACAACTTTGGTATTATTGATGGGTTTGCTTTTCTACATGAAATCCATAAAGTTGTTTTTAATTACTGCAAGTGATTTTCTAAAGCATGTAATTTATCTATTTTTT
>NW_027113054.1:71899-74312 GCF_000696795.3 Halyomorpha halys | reverse complement strand
AATTGATTCTATTTGAAAACTTCTGATGGTAGGTTAAACTTTAAAAACTGAAAAGATTTTAATTAAATAAGTTGAAAATTACTAAATAAACTAGCCTTATACATTTTTTTAAAACTAAAAATTACGATAGATTTTCATTCAACATGCCAAAAAAACCATATAATTATTTTTATTAAAAAATAATTTTGTTTTTCAGCTTTGAGGAAAACAGTGTTATTCAATACAGTGAAGTACATTTTAAAAAAAGTAATCAAAACTGGTGCCAGATGTGTTTTAACATTGCAAAAAATATAAAATTTCGCGGTACAACCTTTAATTTTTTTTTTATACAAATTCAAAACACCATTGTCCATTTAGATGATTACTAAAAATTACTTTACAAAAAAAATGCAACTATTATTTGTTGTTATTTGTATACTAAGCCGACCATAAACTATCTTTTAATTTATTAATAAACTGAAAGCTTTCAACAAACTTCACGAATAGAACCAGGGGAATGGAACAACACTCCTCTCCTTCAAAGCAAAAGTGAAGCCAAAAAAGTCACGCCCACGAAAGGAAGGGTCATTTTGAGGACAATAGAAATGTCCGCCATTATAATCTGAACTAAAACAGAAAGCAGCTAGTGATTGGCTCGTACTCTTCCCATACTCCTTTGCCACGCCTGTAAAAGGTACCCAAGGCCCACCTTTTTGGCTTCACTTTTTCTGCCAGCTAACCCCCTCCATTATTCTCCTTCCTCCAAGAATATAACTAAACAGGAATTTTAACATTGGATTAGGTTATATTAAATAAAATCCAAGACTAAAAAACCATCTGGAGTATCATCCATTCAACTAAACTTTCCTTAACGTAAAATACATCACCAAAATGGTTTGTTGTATTTATGCTGACATCAGCCTGAATTATTATTACTAATATAATAGGTAGTATCAACTATGGTCCATTTTGGATGATTTTGTTTTGGGGGGGAGAGGAAGGGTTTGTATAGAATTCAAAATACTTTCATGTGATTATTATAAAATTTTAGGATACCTGCTAAACATAATTACTTAGGTGATGAGACAGTAAAATCCAACACCACATTATCTCTTGGTCCTCTGGAATCAAGATTTAATACCAATAATTTTGTATGAAGTTATTCACACGTTCCAAGGATTCGTGAGTTGATATTTTCTTAAGAATTCTGAAGCAATGCAACCTCATTTAAAAACATTCTCTGAAAAGAATTTAATGATAATAAGTGGCAAAGGGACTGGAATTGACTCCCATTCGAGAAGATGGAAGGAGAGGCAAGACCTGAGTCACATACCTGTTTGTCTCATTGCCATCAATAATGGATGAATCCTGCCCTACATATCTCTTCGTCTCCTCCAACAAAGTTGAGCTAAAAACATGACATATTCGTACTCGCATCAAGGCGAAACACAAGTCTTATTACATAGAATGCTTAGAATTATCATATGTATGTATATACACTGCATGGGAAAACTCGATTCTGATTCTATTGCGGATTCCTTTTATCAAGAGAAATTTTATTCTTATCTGGACAGCTCAGCTTTTGACTAAAAGCTCGAATCAATTTTATAGCAAATCAGAGATTTTATTTCGACATGGCATCAGTTAGAGTTGTTTCTCCAACCAAGGATAACTGCTATGGAAAAAGATGTAGGTTTACTTCACAATTGTGCAAAGTAAATTTCAACTAACTTACGAATTATACTATTAAACGTTTTTTCATTGAGGAAAATTAATTGAAAATTTGTTGTTTTCCTACAAAAACTGTATTTTTGAAAAGCTAGTAGAAATGTAATTAGAACTATTGTGAAGTAAGCCATCGATATGTATTCCGCTAAACTAAATTTTGTTTTCCTATGGCTTTCCTTTATTCATAATTTGGATGATAAATTCGGATAAATTTATTGCAGACAGATGGGTATATATTAAGCTTTCAATTTTAGAGCACCTTTTTCTTCTTAGAAGCCAAACCAAATAGAAATACATTTACCTCTTCCTTTAAAACAAGGAAGCTATCACATTGTTAAAAAAAAAAAAATAAATAAATACGTTCTATTACTCAAAAAATGACAAAATTTGAGTAGTACGTTGAACCAAACCTACGTCTCTATCTATAATCTTTAATTTATCAGAACAAAAACAAACAACTGCACTTCCTATTTTTCTGGAAGCAAATATTTTCCCAATAATGTAGTGCCCTTTATATATATATAAATAAAAAGTTATTTTACCCCAATTTTTTATTACTCTTATGAAAACTATGTATTGTTACTAGTCAAAATTGATGAGTCTGCTAACTACAGCTGAAGAGAATAAAAAATTATGGCTGCTGCAAAACGTTAAAAAAAAAATATTTCTTTCGGAGTTCCATATCTTTAAAACTACCCACAACACT
>NW_027113054.1:70148-70549 GCF_000696795.3 Halyomorpha halys | reverse complement strand
TTTTTTTTTTTTTTAAAGTTGTGAAACAGCCACCATTTTGTATCCCCTCTACCTATACTTGGCAGACTTGTCAATTTTGACGAGTAATTACGGGTGAACATAGTTTTCATTAAAGTAGTAAAAAATTGAGGTGAAATACCTTACTTTTTCCTCCTCTTGGGCTCTTGTACTAAAAAGAAAAGTGGTACCTAAAAAAGTGGTTACGGTTTCCAAAATAATCAGGGTGGAACAACTCCACCAGATCAACTGAACTTTTTTTAATGCTAATATATAACATATAAACGTATGTTGTTGAGATTCCAGAGATAAAATCTTTCAGATATCATGAGAACAAATACTAATAACTTAGATGGTACAATGCCCAAGTGAAGTATTTGCAAGTTTCACTATATTTTGGTTTT